>NW_007577828.1:96178-118178 GCF_000690725.1 Stegastes partitus
TGAGCAGATTCTTTACACATTTGAAAACCTGATTGCAGACAAATTGCGAGACGACTTTTGCAGATTTCTCACAACTTCTTCTGACAAATCTCACTTCGGACGAACAGATTGAGATACAGACAGACAGCTACAATAACGCCCCCATAGATGTACAAGTCATCTGGATCTGAGATCAGAAGTATCACTCGAGGAAAATAGTTGTACTTTGTGCCGCTATCCAAATATTCACGGATATAATGTGCATTTAAATCTATAGATTTCCTTCAGTTTCTCCCACTGTGAATTATCCAGAGTTCAGTGCTTACAGTAATTGGTGTTTGACTCCAACATACTCGTTTCCACCCCCACATCCCATGAGGTAGGGCACAGTTTCAATCATACCCTCCCACTATTCTTACATTACGGGCCTCCAGCGTTCCTCTTTAAAAAAAAGAACTAGTAATAGTCCATTATTTCGATGCACCCCAACTACTGCGTTTACGACAGGCTGCTAAAGCTAAAGAGCAGAGGTGGAAGTAATGGTGGAGAGGGAGGTTCTACAGTAAAAACCCACATTTCTAAGAATGGCTCAGCTCAGCAGACCATTGGCTGCTTCAGCGATAATCCAATTTCTATGTTCTTTTTTTTCTTTTCTTTGATGGCTAGTTGTAAACCTCAGGGGACTTTAACTAAATACTGTTAATTGCAAGAATAACAAACAACAACTGGTCGAATTAGCCAGTTAAAATGAGCCTTAGATATTATGCAAACTTTAGATTCCTAAGAGGGAGAATAACCACACAGTTATGGGAAAGTCACAATAAACTCAAAATGAGAGGAGTGATAGGATGAGGGGTGGAGAGAGAGAGTGAGGGTAAAATGAAAAGAGAGAGAGAGAGAGAGAGGACAGTCACCAACTGACTAAAAAGTGGGCTTTTATCATTTATTCATTTGAAATGCAAAAGCAGGGAAGCAGATAGTGAACATACCCAGCTAAGCCCTCCTCTCTTTTCCTCTCTCTCATTTGCATTGAAAGGACTGCAGGGTTCGTGTGAAGGCTGAGGCTCATGAGCTTCATGGCACTGTGTGGGCCCCCTTGAGCCAGTTCATACTCCCACATGTTGGTGAGCATGTAGGAGCTCTGAGCAAAGGCAAGGGTAGAACAGCGACCACTGGCCCCCCAGTCACATTTTTTGGCAGCTATGCAGAGTGCAGACACAGAAACTCAGGTAAAAAAAAAAACCCATAATAGAATATATGAATGTGTTAAAGTAGTTCCACTGCCGACCTGAACAGACCGAGCATAGTTAGGCTTAACGTTGGCTGTGGAAAACAAAGCAGCAGCGTTCATTTATTTATTATTAATAGCCTGTCCTATTAAAGTCCAACGGAAATCAAAATTAATTTTAACTCAAAGATTAGTCTATGTACCTCTTGTTATATTATTTTCCTGGAGTAACAGCCCTATAGTGTTCTCCGGGGTCTGATTGGGAACAATTAATCACACTGAAAGTATTCATTTAATTGACTAAAACTGGTTTGCAATGTTGGGCTGCACGGTGGAGCAGTGGTTAGCGCCTCGCAGCTAGAAGGTCGCCGGTTCGCATCTCGGTTAGAACGCCCGGGATCTTTCTGCATGGAGTTTGCATGTTCTCCCCGTGCAGTGTGGGTTCTCTATGGGTTCTCCTGAGGTTAAGTAGTGATTCTAAATTGTCCATAGGTGTGAATGTGGGTGTGCTTGGTTGTCTCTAAGAGCATCGACATTATTAGCCATTGCTTACTTTGTTGCTTCTTATAATAACATAATAATAAACTTTACTTACAGAGCATTTTTCAAAACAAATGTCACAGAGTGCTTTTCATAAAATAAATTGCAAATTAAAAAATACAATAAGCACACAGAATAATAGACAAGAGTAGAAAGCAGACACAAAAAGCAGGAAACTAAAAGGCATAAAACTTAATAAAATCAGGAAAAGCTCTCCAATAAAAACGTGTTTTAAGAAATGACTTTAAAGAGAGCACGGAATTAGCCGATCCTTGTGTTTCTTGTGTTTCTCCATGTCATGATTTCACTCACAGTGCATCATATGGACGATTCAAGGAACTTTATTTGTCATGCCAGCTCACATTCGCATGTTTGTGGTACGAAATTAGCACCCCAAAAAGCCTAATAAATAATAAGTATAATAAAAACAAGAGCAAAATATAAGAAAAAAATACAGCAGTATAAGTGTAAAAAGCCAAAAGTAGTTCTGTTTAGCACTAAACATTTGTGTATCAGTGAGGTAGCTTGTAATACTGCACTTGGTGCAGGATGGTGATTTGCGAAACACTCACTACTAAATGTAGGTAGTGTCCACTTTACAAAGACAAGATAAACGTACTAACGTGTGTGATCGAAAAGCAAACCTGCTGGGACACTTGTTCCAAAACAGGCAGTAGCTTTAAATTGATAATAAACCAACAATGCTTTGGAAACTAATGTGAAAATATATACAAATATATGCAAAGATAACTGTGCTTTCATATTCGTTTGCATTAAAAGTAAGAATTTCAGTTTGTAGGAAATGTTAGATTCTGTTGGAGAAACTGTCTTTCTCCACGTCTTCGTTTCTAAAGATGAGATAAGATTCAACTCGGTCTCAGTCAATCAATTTAATCACACATTGAATATTGCATTACAGAGCTCTGGGTCAAACTCTCCCTAGCATCAGACAGAGCAAGACCACTTCCCTTTCCCTCTGACCCCTCTTTATACCGCTAAGTCACATGATGCATGGTCATTTCACAAAACAATTGATTACAGCCCATCTTCATCACACTGAGTAGCTGCATCCTTGTATGGACTTCTTTTTCTCCGTCTGTTGCTTGTCCTGTAAAACCATATAAGAAAAAGACCCAAGCAACTTCTCCAAAAGGAGACGTTTCATGATTATGTGCATATATGTAACTTCTTTTATATTTTAAACCTTAAGGACTATACTTCACATATTGTATAATATATTTATACACAACAATTCCTAAACCACAAACAGTTCTTCTTTATAACATGGAATCAAAAGTATTGTATTGACAATCTGGGGAGTATTATTACAGTATTAGGCCAATGAAGTGATCGTAATCCTTGTCCAACCCCGTAATGGAATTTTAGTCATGTCAGTCCTACATGGTCTAACTCTGAAATATAATCAAGCAAGGAGTCCTTTAAGCTTGTCTCACTAATACAATAAGAATCCAATCCACTCTCAGCAGGAAATTAGATCAGAAAACTCACTAAGAAATTAGTGCAACGCTAAAAGATAACCGTTCTCACAAGAGCATCATGCCTTAGGAATGAAATATGTAAACAGGACGGCTAAAACAGCTGCAAACGGGAAAATATGACATTTCAAAGAGTGTAGTTTTGTTTTGAAATTAGCGTAATCTAATTCACAACACTGAGACTCTTACCTGTCATTACCCTGACTGAAAGAAACTGCTTTAAACAAATACTGAACCGATTTGTATTACAGGATGATGTGTTTTAGCACAACTGCAGCCACTGTACTGAGATCCCAGTTCAAGCCAGATTTTCATTTGGCTCCAAACACCCGCTAACTACAAAGAACTTCACGTCCCACAGCGAGGAGTGTGTGTGTGTGTGTGTGCGAGTGTGTGGTGTGAGCGTGCACGTATGCAGTTGAGCCTGTACTGGAGGGAGGGGGCAACATGCTGACCGTCACTTTCCCTTGCTGTCAGGACCAATCAGTGTCTGGCAAGTTAATGGAGAACACAAAACCTATTTAAAAGCTACATTTACCACTTGGCTGATTCCATTACATTGTGTAATTTCCAGGTGTCACATTTCCCCTCCACACGTCTGTCTTAATGCTCTCCCAAGCACCCTCTGATTAGTCAGCCTCGGCTGGCTCCCCCAAATCCACTCTGGCAGAGCACCCCATCCGTTTACATCCTCCTTGAAGGGAAAAACTCCTTACTGCACATTTTATTTTGGTGTTCAGCAAGTTAACAGATAATACTGGACACTGGGTTTCGCTGTGAAATTCTAAAAGCCTCCTGTGTTCTCCTGAGGGTCGATGCATATGTGTTTCATCACGAGTTGCAAGAGGCTTTAAAATGGCAGCGTATTAATTAGTAAAAAAAATAAAAAATTTGTGCATCAACATTTTCCATCCTTGCTGTGTTGAACCTTGCCCGCACCCAGATTTTAAATCATATCCTGGGATCAGAGGCGCCTGTCATGAGCAGCTGATGCCGAGAGCTACAAATAATGTTTTCTATTGAAGCCCAACTCAAATATTTCATAATACTTTCAACTGGTGTCTAATTTGGCTTCAAAGGACACAATGGCTCTTTTATTTAGGATAGACAGGGCCAAAAGCACACGTAACCTGTCATTTGGCTTAACCAATGAATATTTCAAAGCCGTGGACAAGAACCAGGTTTTACAAAAAAATCATTTGAGCTATAGAGAAAACATCACTGAGGTCAAACCATAGAAGTTATACTTGGGAAATGATTTGTCATTATCAGAACATGCATAGAATAGATAATAAAGCTTTTTTTAATGCTTTATTTAGTCATTAAAGGTTTTGTCTTGATTTCTGATTCATTAAACCTGAGGGATCTGAGATTAGAGTCTATATCAGGAGGGCAGCGGTTTAAGCTTTAATCTGCAACATTACTTGAATTAATCTTGATGCATAAATTATTTGTCTTAAATCCTTTTTTTTTTTGCTTTTGATTGTAATTGTATCAAGAGCAGTGGAAGTCCTCCGCATGTCAGAGGTTACCTGGGTAATAAGAAGCCGCTCAGTGAGCCTACCACTTAAAAATCAGCATCGCATTCCCAGCGGTACTGATGGCGGTCAGGAGATAACCTCCCGTACTTTGTCAAACATGCCTGTGGTGTTTAATCAGGGACCAGACATTGAATTGTGGTCAACCACAGACCCTGGAAATCAATGCTGGTTGGAGATGCAATCGAGAGCTTCATTTGATTTGTGACCCAGAGCCTCCCTGTTCGTCCAGTTTGCGGGCCAAAGGGAGCTGGCACCGGCGAATGTTTGGGCCCGCTGAGATATCGCTGAAAGAGCAGGCAATTCATCGCTTCTGTTATTCTTTCTTAAAATAGTGCACTCAGAAAGCATGTCATTTTCTCCATCACTCTGGGTTTATAGTCAATGGAGTGTGAGCACTTACTTCTCTCGAAGGTCACTCGCCTTTTACAGTGTACGTGGGGACACTGGCTTTAATGTGACACCGTACCAGCCTTTTGTTTCACGGGCTCCGGTTGAGGTCATTGTTGCTGTGCAGGTTGTTCTTTCCCTTATTGTACCAGAGTATGAGAGCTTTGACATGCAAAGCCTCCCCCACCATAAGGGTCCCTTTAGTTCTTTTTAATTACATGCAATACCCTGAAGTTGGAAGATCTATCAAACTGCCTATATTTACAAGTGGGGAAGTAGGGACATAATTGATTTCTGGATTGGTGATCATTGCTATTGAACCGTGGCTCTCACCAGACTTAATGGATCAACACAGCTTACAGTACTGAAGAAATGCAGGCAAAAAAAAAAGAAAATGGGGGAAAAAAGCTGACAAAAGTAAATACATTTAAAAATAAATTCTGCTTCTTATAATTCTCTCTTCTGTAGGTTTATACTGAAAATATACTGAGGTGCCAAATATTTATGATCACTTATATGTGCTTTGTGATTTCATTACAATTCGAAACCCTTTTGCTTCTCTTCTAACATTTCCAAATAGCTAATGTAAAAGCAATAGCTGGTAAACACTGGGGAGTGTCTCCTTATTTTTTACTGCAGCTGATATCCAGCCCACAACAAATTACAGGTCAACAAGGTTGATTTGCGAGTCGGGTCCTCCTACTCAAGTCACTGCTGAATTGCCCACTGTCGGAAGAGTATATTAAAAGGACCCAAAGGGCCACTAATGATCTGCTCTCCATCAATGTGCAGCTTGCCAGGAAATGTCCCGTGCTTTAATTAATGATTCTGAAGCTAACAATCAATTCACGCGTATGTTAAAGGAATTAAATCTGTCCCCTGAAAATGTACCCATTTGGTGGGTGGACGTGGTAATTGTTAGAATTACTGACAGTTGAGCGTGTTATTTAAAAAAGATAGAGGGAAAATAACAACAAGGCAGGCTGTCCATCTTTCCTAGGGTCAAATGGAGTGCGTGGGTATAGTAACATTCGTCATGTGAGCTGTGAGCTATTTTCTGTCTGCTGACTGACTCGAGGCGATCCTTCAGGAATTCATCATTTATCAAACCGGGTGATATCCCCTCCGGCAGGACGGGAGCGGATGAAGTCTGACACCTCCGGGTCTGCCTGGAGAGAAGAAGGCCAATCGGGAGGCATTAGCATTAGCTCCTAGCATAACTACAGGATTACTACCACTTTCATTAAACTGGACTTACGGATGATAACAAATGAACACTTGTGCACCCTGAGAACTGCTGCTGCTCTCGCTTATGTAAACAGAAAGGCTTTTTTTTCTCTCTCTCTCTCTCTCTTTTTTCTTTGTCCTCTTTCTACTCACATATTAAAATACTGGTGTGCATGCTTAGTACAGACACACAACACTGAGATACAAATATTTTATACATCGGATTCTCTGTGCATTTGGATAGTTTCAATTGTTAAGGAGTAAAAAAGATGCAAATGACACAAATGTGCTTTCATTTGACTAAACATCATAAGTTGTTAACTATGAAAAATATATCTTAGAAGTTTGATAGTACAGTATGACCTCGAATCAAGTAAAAAAAGGCGAACTCATTTGTGATTTATTATAAAACAGCACGCCTGACCTTGATTTCTTGCTGGTTAAATACCTAAATATCCAACACTCAGAATGACACAATAATCTTCATGTCTAGTTTCTGTCAAAGAGCACTTATGTGTAGATATATGATATATAATGGAATTAAGGATGTTCCTGTTAAATTTTACTGTCAAAACAGCAAAGAAACTGACAAAATTTAGCACAGTTAAATTGATAATTTGCAAAAAAAAACAAACTCTGTGTACCTTAGAACCGTTTTCAACACCTAATTACATTGTTCAGTTACCAAATTGTAAAAATACTGTACAGTTAAAATGCTTTATACCGACTGCTCTACACCCACATACAAAGAATTACAATAGTCTAGCCCCATGGTGATAAAAACATGAATAACTTTGGACAATCAGACTTTACCTGGACTAAAAGTATAAACTGAAAAAAGCTGGTTTTGACCACTGAGCTGTCCATAATGGACTGCTTTATATTAATATTATTTTTAGTTTTAATGCGCATATAGATCTGCAAAATAATTAAACGGAATGTGGTGGGGTTTTTTGTTTTCTTTTTTAAAACTAGACCCTAAGGGGAGAATGTATAATGAGAAGAGGACAGGACCCAAAATTGAGCCCTGAGGGACCCCAAAAGCAAGATTGGCTGATGTCGACCAATATTCACCTATAGGTGAACCGAGAAGCTCCAATCTGTCAGGTATGACATGAACCACTTGAAGACAGAGCCTTTGATACATCCTTTAAGAAATGATAGCATTATGAGGCAGCAGTCAAGTCTTGAAGCCCTGAAATGACCAGATTACCTGAATCAACTGTTAAAAGAAGATCATTAAAAACTAAGAGCTGTTTTGGTCATGTGTTGAGGTTTAAAACCAGACTGAAACTTTTAGTTGATGTCACAGTTTTCTAGATAGGATTGTCGTTGAATGAAAGCAACTTTCTTCAGAATTTTCTTTGGAAAAAGTAACTTAGATGTCGCCCTGAAGTTAGACGGGAGTGAAGGGTCGAGATATTTCTTTTTTATGTGAGGCTTCACCAGAGCATGATCAAAAGCAGCTGGGACGCAACCTGATGTGGGAGATGTATTTACCACTGAAGGAATGCTTAACCTTACGCTATTAAAAACACCTTTAGGTAGACGAGAGGGGACACCGTCTGAAGGACATTTTCTGGGCCGTAAATGCTGAACCACCTCTGTTAATAAGGTGAGTGATACAGGTTCAAACTGATAAAAGACGGCTGAGCACATTGGAGGAACAGAAGGGTCCACGGCACTGTGACCGGACGAAGACCTCAGAGCAGAGCTCTTGTCAACAAAGTATTTAAGAACATTTTTAAAGAGTGTAGGTGTTGCCACAATACCAGCTGTATCACAGGGATCAATATTTGAGTTTAAAACGTTTAAAAGAACCTGAGGCCAATGAGAGTTTTTTTTTTTTTGATACAGTGCTGCACATAAACTCAGTTTGAGCAGCTTTACTAGCTCTCTGGTATTTTGAAAAACAGTTTTGTAGGATTCCTGAGTACACATTGAGCTTGTTTTCCTTCCACTTTTTCTCTCGCCTTTCTACATTAACGTCCGATTGCGTTTTAGTATCGCACAACCAGGGCGCTGACCATGGTTTCGTTGATTTGGTCCTGAGTGGACAAATAGATAGCTGTGCAGGTGGAGCTTAAAAATGCTGTAAGCTCCTCAGCACTAAGATCACAGGAAGCATCCAGACTGTAGAGTACAAAGTCTTTACATACAGAAGAAAACCGCAGTGTGGTAAAAGGGTAAATCAAACGTAGATGACGAGCAGGAGCAGAAGTTTTTATCACAAGAACGAGGGGATGTAGCAGTGAATTAAACAAGCAGGAGAACTGAAACACGAATGTCACAAATGTTACTGATGCATACAGTACATGCAGACCATTTAAGTGCACCAGATCTAGCGTAAAACCAGAAGAGTCAATAACGTTTAAAATGTCTTTGACCCGTGATCTGCATTGACAGCATGTTAAATGACTCAGGTGGTAGAGCGGTTGATCGTAAGGTTGGCGGTTTGATCCCCGCCCCCTCCACAGTGGAAGTGTCCTTGGGCAAGAAACTGAACCCGAAGTTGCTCCCAATGGCAGGCTAGCGCCTTGCATGGCAGCTCTGTTGCCGTTGGTGTATGAATGTGTGTGTGAATGGGTGAATGAGAAACATTGTAAAGCGCTTTCAGTGCCGCAAAGGTAGAAAAGCGCTATATCAGTGCAGACCATTTACCATTTAAAATCATCAACAATTATAGAACAGCCCCTGCCAAGAACTGTTTGAAAAGTCATGAGTACACTCCTTATCAAACTTTCATGGACAGTCCACCACACACAGCATAGGAGAGGAAAAGTTTGTCTCACATCGCTGTTATTCAAAGCTACAGTGGAAGCTGGATTTGAATATTGACACCAACCCTTCACCCTTGCCGGTAGTCAGATGGAAACTGAGGAGTGCATTTAGGAGGGAGAAGTTCAGAAAAAGCAGTGGAACTTACCAGATTTAAGTCAAGTTTCTGTCATAAACTCCAACTCAAGAGTGGTGAAGAAGTCTTGTTTGCTAGTGATCCGGCATTAATTAAGGCTATAGGAAGACTTGTGAAAGCACAGTCCAGCCAGTGAAGGTTCCCAGGATCTACACCACTTCCGTGGACCTACAAGCACCTGGAAAAAGGAGGCTTTGCTTGCTGCTCAGGAACAGTCGGTACAACGGGCCGGATTCATCAATGTCTGAGTTCCATTCCAGTGGAAGAAAGCTACCTCCTCCACATAAAAGGCAAGGGTCAGTGGGTCTGAAGGACAGTAGATAAGCCCTAATCCTCCCCACTTACCTCATCCTGTGTGACATCTTGTATGGGCAACAGTGCATGGTTGATGATGCAGGTACTTTTGCTGTAACGCAGGGCACTTTAACCTGCTGATAGAGACCAATGCCATCAGAGAGTATGTTTACATAAAAGGGTCAACGTGTTCATACCAGTATTTCGGTAGGTTGTACATGTCAAAGTTACATCCTCATGGGTGCCTAGACCCAAGATTTACCAGCAGAACATTGCTCAGAGCCCACTGCTCCTGCTGGCATGTCTTCTTCCCATAGGCCACCCTGCTGCCATCTTATCCCCAGGTAAATGACGTGACCACCCAGCCATCCACAGGATGTTAAACACTGTTTGTTCTTACACTGTAATAGCGGGCATTAAAATATTCAGACAATTGTGTTGCAGTAGCTATTCTGTGGAATCTGACCACACAGGTCTGTCTTCACCACCAACACACATCAATAAGCCTCAGTCACTCATGATCCCGTCCCTATCGCCACTTTGGTGGTCATCCCTTCTTGGACCACTTTAAGTAGAAACTATTCATTGCATACTGAGAAAATTCCCCAAGATCTGCCATTTTAAAAGTGGTCTGACCCAGTTGTCTAATTGTCCGTATTTGGCCCATGTCAAAGTCATTCATATCCTTACGCTATAGTAACTTTTGCCTGGACTTGTTCAGCTAATCGCTATCTTGGGTACCTAGTCTATCTCAAGTAATATATTCCTGCCGTAGAACTCTGTGCTCATAGTATTACAATGTCTAATCATTAACCTGTTTCCCCGAATGAAGCTGGGCTTAACCATCACATCCCTCCTGCTCCTAAGGCCTGCATACGCAGATAAAGACAACCATAGTTCCCCAGGATAAATACAGACTACTGTGATTCCACAACCCACCACCATTTAGCAGAGACTCTTATCTAAAATAATCTGCAGGTGTCACACAATCATGCTGAAAAGCAAGTAGGTGTTTTGATGCTATGGATGCTTCAAAGTATGAATAGCAGGCCTGCAGAGGAATAAAAGCATCTGATCTACAAACTAAAAAGCTTCCATCTCACCAAGCATGGGTTTTAAAGGGTGGTCAGAGAGACCTCACACTGCTGATTTTCTGTTCTGTGGACAGTAAATGCAACACAACACCAGGCACTAAATCCTCTTTAGCGCACCAGAGCCCCCAAATTGGAAGAAATTGTCATGCCCACACTGATCGCACAGCAAGAACCAAACTATCCAACAGTAACTGTAAAAGTGAATGAAGGCAAGGCAAGCAGGGTCAAAAGTAGTCCCTGGTGTTGAAACCATTTCAAAAGACAAGTGTCAACGGAAGCCAGTGTATCAGAGCTGACTGCACTTGCCCATGCTGAAAATGTCCAGTTAGGCTCCTCTGCTGACATCAGCAACAAGAATAGCTGCTGAAACATGCATTCAGATGCTGTCAAAAACGATCAGTGTTTTCTCATGTTGAATACATAGTGTGATGTGAGAAATGAGGCAGAGAATCTGCAAAATATTTCCTTGACTTAAACGAGGGAAGGTAATGGAGGATTATTGAATGTGGGAATAAAAAAAAAATGAACAGATACATCATACATCTCCAAAACCTTGAACCTTGAAACCTTGAAGTATGTTAATTGGCCGACTTAATTCATGCTTTGTTGACACCATTATTAGACAGGAGAGGAGCCTAAAGAGCCTGACACCTCCCCACTGCCCTGTCGGAGAGCGAGCCAGAGAGCTATAGAAGACGCACACACACACTGGAAATGGGCAAAAGAAGAGAAAGAATGGGGAGTTTCTCTTTCACTTCTTTTCTTTCATAGTGTGGTCATATGTAAAAGTCAAGGCTCACTGGTCAAGCGAGTACACTGCACTGAACAATAGTGTGGATGTATAACCGACCAGAGGTTTCTGTGAAGAATTCTCAAACATCTCAAACATCATTTTTCCTCAAGTGATTTTTCAAGATATACAAAACTGCAGTATTTACAGTTTTAAAAATTCTCACATTACTTTGAATTTGGGTTCTCTGGGATTCAATCCTATACGAAATTGATTTCAGATCTTATCATTTGTACACACACACACACGTAAACAGAAATACATGGCACATGTGTACGTATCCCGCGTATAAATATCCAGCATATTCTAGCAGGTTGAGTAATGAATGCCCAGCGGGGAGGGCATGAATATGTATGACCACTACCGAATGTGTGTATTTATCGTGGCATGCACTTGGCGTGCACTTGTTGGTCGTTAAAAAAATAAATGTTGACGTTAATATTTATATTGATCCGCGACTCTTGAGTGGTATGAAATATATTCCGTGTGCTCCATTTGTTTACATGTAAATGGAAGGTTAGGTGTATTTGCAATGCATGATCTATAATTAAATGCAACTGCTAATTGGATGATAGCATTTCCAATAGTTTAATGGAAAGACCTTCCAGTATGGGAAACCATAATTAGATTCTCTGCTTTACTGAGCGAACCGCAATGGGTGGACATGGGGGCACAGCGCATTTCCCAAGGTGAAGAGAATAACAAATAGAGGAATACTATACACCGCTGAAAGATAATTTACTGTATGGATTATTGACCCATGTATACTAAACATATACTGCCCACACTCATTTAGAATATAGCCGTTAATAGTCTATATAAATGTGTTTCCACTCCTGCGCAACCTTATTTCCATGAGTGAGATAGATGGATAGATAGATAGATAGATAGATAGATAGATAGATAGATAGATAGATAGATAGATAGATAGATAGATATAAAGACAGAAGCCGCCACTATGTTCTTGATGCGTAAATGACATTATGGACACTCTAAATCTTTCACACCCCTCGTGACAAACACAGCTGTCTTGCTTCTTTATTTTATCCACTGACATCTTTTCTTTCTCACAAGGCTGCCTTTGACTTTAAGTGCCTATTGTACACTTTTCACCCAAACAGCACCTGACACCACAGCATGGTCACAAGACGTCACGCAGGGCCCCGTACAAAAAGATAAAAAGCTCCGTAGCGTGGCATTTTTTTAGCATGTGGACACTCACGGATGCTGGAACTCGTACGTACAGCTTCTTTATGTACACTTTGTGAAATCAATAGAAACGGTGAAAGAAATTGTCATCCCCCTACAATTAATTCATCAGCCAGGGGTAAGGCTCAAAAATAAGCTGCTTTGTTTAGAGGAACATTTATCTCCATGTGCCACGCTGGGAAAAGGGGACCATGGCTGGATGATGTCAGTTTTGCTCCACTGGCTTGGTACATTAAGCTGACTATTTGCTCTATGTGAGAATCAATAATGGGGCATCTGTAGAGGGCTATTAGAGCCATAATCTTACATGAGGCAGCATCCTCATGATTCACACAAAGTCTCGAGGAACACCTTGTACAAGGGTAATGTCAAGAGCGGAAAAAAAAAATAATTCTGTAAAATAGGTATTGGAAGGGAGACAATATTAGGACCTAAAATACAGACCCACTCTTATAACTCCGTATAGCATTTTTACAGTGTTTTCAACTGAAGAAAGTAATAACTCAAAAGTCCGCTGCCCACCCAGCAAGACCCGTACACCGAACAGCCAGTGGTGAGATTTCCAATAGAACAAAAGGTGTGACGATAGACACATCTGATTGGTCAATCAGACATTTGGGAATTACTGCTTCACCACACCATTGCCTTTTTTTTTTTTTTTTTGTCACATGGAACCTGACTCACTGAGCCATGATTGTACAGTGGCCCCTACCTCTCATCAAGCACTCTTCAGTTCAGGCAATCATCCGTGCCCTTACCTGTGTTCCCCTGGCAGTTGCTATGACAACAGCCTCTGCTTGATCAGCCTCCTATTCATGGAGTGACACTTGAATGACCACTCCATGGATCAGTGAAACTCACCCATCTGGATAAAGACATGCAGGAAGATGTAATCACGATGATCGCGTAAACGTTGATCACTTTAAAAGTTCTGCTTTACTGCTTCCCAGTTTAAATCAGTTTAATAAAAAAAAATAAAAATCATCTGTTGATTTAAAAAAATGTACCGATCTGAAACCAAACACCGAACAACAACAACCAAGTCGAATCAAAGTTTTGGTAAGAATTTGGGCAAATTTTTTTTTCTTGCCGAGTATTTTAGTTTTTAGAAATAGACGTATTTAGACTTTTATAAGATAGTTTTCACATTGAATTAGAGGTGGTTCGAGTTACTCCAAATATAAACTGAACTCCTGCTAGTTCACAATAACTGTCCACAGCATGAAATCACATCACTGTTGCTTTTATCTGGAGTCCTTCATCCTCAAATGTGTCTTTGTTGGTAGCTACAGGAACTGCTAACAGCACTTTTTTTTCAGGCTTCTAAGGCTTTAGGGTCAGAGTTTTAGCACCACCTGTTAGCTTGTCATGCGCTTGACAGTGTTTCAATTGAGTTTTCGCAGATTATTATGGAGAGCAAAAGGAGAAAAAGCCTCATGTTGAAAAAAAAAATCCTCTGTAAAGGTGAAAACTATGTCGAAATCGGGTTAGCATTTCTTAATAAGGGGAAATATATAATGCGAGGTGTAAATGTATAAAGAAGGCATTGGGATCAGATTCAATTGGATTATCTAACCTACATCTGGAAGTGGTCAGGGTGGCATTGTGATTAGATCTCAGCCTGGTGTAAGCCCAATGACAGTAACAGGTTTGTTAAAAGTGAGCTCTGCTTAATTAATATCTGTATTTAAATCAGATTAAATCAAAGTCATATCCATGTGTTGAGATAACATATCCAGATACAGATCATGTGTTAAACGCAGGTATAAATGGGACCTCTGATAACCTCGCTGCTCAAACAGCAAATGTTTTCCGTAGTATTAAACCATCCTTGCTGTTATCACCAGTGGCTCTTGGGATAATTAATGGTAAACAGTGTTAAGAAAACCTTTCACTGAAGGTGTCCTAAACCAGAATGAACACAAACATACTATTAATGTACCAGATATTGCTCATGGATGGAACCCATTTCTTGCTGTACTGTATTGACATTCGGCCACTTTATTTTATGATGCCTCAGCGTGAGTGACTTCAGGCTCGAGGCAGTAAGTTTTTGGGTTGTCTGTCCATCTGAATGTCCAAAATGTCAAAGGTCAGGTCTCGACATGGATTTAAACTTACAGCTGGACTGGTTGTTGGAAGCATATAACCGCAAGGTGGTAACTTTAGTTTTTAGTTTATTCTCAACTTCTGGACTTCAGCAACTGTCAGTATTTATTAAATCAGAATGATATTCTAAATATTTATAAATTGACATTAATTTTAATCTTTGAATTAATATGTGAGTACAATTTTTTTGGATTTAAGCAGCAGCATGTAAGTTTTAAGTGAGTTTTATTTTTTCATGACAAGCTGTGCAGCACAAATGCTCCTACCAGCTGATGTGAAGTGTTCACGCTGATGGCAGCTTTTCATTCTGCCTGACAAGACGACAGATCAAAGTTTCAGGGACCCTCTGTGCCATCATTTAGATAAAATCAACCGGTTTTGACTGGTGACCAGTCGCTCAGAGCATCTCTTTCAGAAGCATCTTCATTTTCATAGAGAACTCTACCTGAGGGGGACCCTCAGGCACAGAGCAAACTGACAAATGTATTCACCTATTCGTAACAGTGAGTCACAATCTAATGGACACTGATGATGGATTTTAGCTTTACATAACTGGTAATACATTAGGGCATGCTTTTTGACCTACAGAGCTAATAGAAGGTACTAGAACCCAGAGTTAAGAAATTACAAGATTAAAATATTTCCTAAATCGTCTCTGTCCCAAACAAATAAGGATCCCTCATTCTGTTGTTCCCATTAACATGAGGAAACTTTTCCAGATATAGCACAACCCATCACTTAGACTCAAGTATGAACTGATTCGACTTTGGTTGTCACTGTGACCTCACATCCATCCCATTCTTATGAACACAGGTATCAGCAGTGCTCGGAGGGGGATTTCATTACACCTGGCACAAACGTCCCTTTGGACACGAGGATGAACTGATTATGATTTGGTGGTCAGAAATCCAACATTAAGGGCACTGTGACCCTCAAAAATCTTTGCAATAATTATGACAAAAAGTTTTACATAAATGTCTAATAGGATGAAATGAAGCAGTGATAAGATTTTATGTCCAAAAAGCCAGCTTCACTGTTACACCGTAACGTTATGCAATAACACTTTACTGGCCATTATTCACTCAGCAACAGAAGGAGAGATTCTAACCATATTTTACATTTGCAATGGTGACATGAATCTTGGGTGCCTTTATAAAACAGTGTTTTTTGGCCTTTGTTTGATAGTGACGTGAGACAGAGACAGGAAAGTGGGGGAGAAAAATGGGGGGAGGATGTGTGGGAAAGAGCCATGAGTGGGATTCGAGCTCATGACCTCCACATCGGGACTGTAGCCCTGCACATGGGACACCAGCTCAACCAGGTGAGCTATAGCGGCGCCCCAGCATCTAAACATTTTGTGGCTTCACATCCTTATTTGAAGCATTGTCTACTGCAGGGGTGCCCAATCCTGGTCCTCGAGAGCCCCTATCCAGCATGTTTTAGATGTCTCCCTCTTCCAACACACCTGATTCACATGATCAGGGTTGTTATCAGGCTTCTGCAGAGCTTGATGATGAGCTGATCATGTGAATCAGTTGTGTTGGAAGAGAGAAACATCTAAAACAGGGGTGTCAATCTCAAAAACATAGTGGGCCAAAATTTAAAACCTGAACAAAGTCGCGGGCCAACATTGAACAAATGAACCTTTTAATATGGACCGAAACAAATTTGCTTTAACATTGAATGTGGAACAAGCAACGCTTATTACCATACATTATAACTTAATAGTGGAGATATGCAAAATCAAATTATAAATAAAAAAAAACACATCAATGGCACAGTGACAGTGTGAAGTTGCTATGCCTACTGTCACAGAGGAGAGGGAGTTTCTGGGTCCTGTCCTGATTGACGCGCCAAAACAACAACAGGACATTATGGGATTTGTAGTATTAGCGGTGAATGCGCTGTACAGTATAATACCGGAGGCAGCTCTAGTAGTCATTTGGTATTGTCTCGCGGGCCAAATATAATTACAAAGCAGGCCAGAGTTTGCCACCCCTGATCTAAAACATGCAGGATAGGGGCTCTCGAGGACCAGGATTGGGCACTCCTGGTCTACTGGTATAGCTACGAGCTTGTGTTCTGTCAGAAATAGCTTTATATATACATATATATATGTATATAAAGTCTGGACAGACATTAATTTAAACAGCAACTTGACTGGTCGGCGGAGTCATACAAGCGCGAGGTGGTAATTCTGGTTTCAATTAATGTAGTCGTAGTAGGAGTCAAAGAGGGAGATTAGGAAAAATACACACTAACACTTCCTTCCTCATTCACACAGGAAAGATTAAAATGTGACAAATGCTGTCGCTGAACAAGGATTACACATGCACCTTGCAGCAAGATGAACGCTTAACTGCTGTCAGCGGGGTTGTGTTGCGCTGGAGTTCAGCTGAGTGCTGCTGATGCAGCTCACAGCAGTGTAGGATGAATATTATGAAGCAAATTGGCTCATACAAACAAAATCCTCTGCAAATGCTTTTTCTATTTTAGCTGTGTAACACAAAATAGTTTTGGTTAATGACTTAGAATTGTTATGACCCTCGCTAAACCTTTTGTATCTACTATTAGCACATGGGTACCGGGGCTTTATTGAGTGCCTCAGAGTGATAATGTGACAGCTCTCACTCCAAGTGGTTTTAGGACGTATTGATTTTTATGATAAACATGTCTTAGGCAGAGCAGAGCCACACGAGTTACTCAGGGGATGTGAGCGAATGTGTCTTGCATGAGATTTAACAAGCTGTACAACTCATATTTTAGTTCAACTAACACAGATACTTCAGACTGTGTCTCCTCAGCCCGATGCGGAAGGCTCGGATGCATTTGCTGTGTAGCTGTAATGTTGCCTCAAGAGCTGAGATACAGTAATAGATTATGACAGGGCCTTTTCTCTACCTGCCTTCGGGGCAGTTAGTCATGTGTGGTTGAAGTCAAGCTAGCCCTCTCAGGACCTCTCCAATCTGAAGCATATTCTGTCAGCAACCCCCATCTCCCGTACAACATTCTGTTCATGTCATCTATCAATCTTTACCTTCGCTTATTCACTAAGCCCAGAGTAAGGCCCAGAGATGACAGTGACTGCTGGTTCTTCTGGGGGCTTTCGCAACTCCTCCTCCTCCCTCTCCCGCCGCATGTTGGCAGAATGGGCCATCGAGCAGTAGACGGCCAATCACATGTGACAGTATGAGGACCGCAGACCTTTGGAGGAGGCTGTTTGCGGCGTAAACAGGCTCTGACAGCAACACTGACTAACAATACACACAGCTACAGAAAGTGGAGCTATTTATATCAGCTAAAACCCCCCAACAACCAGGTGACAGTGCAGAGATGAAGCATCCAGGAAACCAAAGGCGCTGACATGAAAAAGGAAACAAAACAAACCTCTTTCTGACAACACAATAAGTGAATATGAGCAGTCAGCCTTCATTTAGCCAGAACACCTCTACGCTTCTGGGATGTCACTTCAGCTTTTCCTTTTTTTTTTTTTTCATGTGAAATCTGCCAACCTACAAGCCACTGTCGTAAAACAATAATAGAAGGTTAATGAAAGGTGAATGGACAGGCATATACCCACACATACAATTTAACTGATGGTTCATAAAAGAAGCCTTTTATGAAGGGACATTGTTTCATTCGGGTGGCGAGCACTCAGTGGCAGTTTCTCACATCTGTCATGTGACGGCAGCTCAACAGTTTGGCGACGCCCCAGACAAAGTGCTGACGCAACTCCCTCTGCAAACCTTTATTTCACCTGAGACGCCGCAGGAATGTAACCTATATTTGTGCAGATGCATACGCTGTATTCTAAAAATATGACTCAGGTTTTGCTGCAGGTTTGTCTACACACTGGGCCTGATACGAGAACGTGTGTTGTTTTATTGCTTACTGCTGGAATCTAAACAACCATACAGCCGCCAACAACCTATTTCCAGAGAATCACTGTACTGTGGCAAAAACTGAAGTGATAATAACTTCATATGATGCTTAGATTCTGCACTGAAAGGATATTGCAGGTACAGTTACACAGCAAAGGAAGAAGTGGGACTCAGAGTTGAAGACGAGTTTGACAATAAAGCTAATCTGGTGTTTAGTTAAAAGTAGTGAGCTTTCTGGACCTCTGGAGTCTGCTCCTGCTCTCTGCTTGACGCTACATTAGCCATTATGCTCACACAAGACACATGGATCCCTGACTGGGCTGCTGGCGATCAAGTTGTATTGTGGGTAATACAGGTGCTAGGAATAAAACTGATAGCTCGTTTTCTGCAGATCCTTTATTTTATGGAAGTGGTCAGTGTTTCTTTATGGAACAAACGAAAACATGTTAAGAAAAATCCTTAGTTTTGATCTGAATGGGCTGATATATGTAAAATAATATAATATAATAACCATCCATCCATTATCTATACACCGCTTAATCCTCACTAGGGCCGCGGGGGGCTGGAGTCTATCCCAGCCGACTTAGGGTGAAGGCAGGGGACACCCTGGACAGGTCACCAGTCTATCACAGGGCTACACTTAGAGACAGACAACCAAGCACACTCACATTCACACCTACAGACAATTTAGAATCACCAATTAACCTCAACATGTTTTTGGACCTTGTGGGAGGAAGCCGGAGAGAACCCATAGAGAACCCACGCTGCATGGGGAGAACATGGAGACTCCACCCAGAAAGATCCAGGTGTCCTCATCTGGACACGAACCGGCAACCTTATAGCTGCGAGGCAACGGTGCTAACCACTGAACCACCTTGCAGCCCATAATATAATATAATATAATATAATATAATATAATATGCAAATCTGCTCGAAAATGAGTCTTTCTAAAATGTAAATTTCCTCTAACAACCCAAATAAACTGCAAGCTTTAACAAAAAAAGCCACTTGTTGTATATCAGTGTTTGTATTCACATAAAGCAGCATTGCAGAAGTGCAGACTCATGTTGCTCCATTATAATCACAATGCAGCACCTAACTTCCTCCTAACCTGAATTAATATCCACGTAGACTATTCCACAGGAAAGACTATATAAACCAACAACATCCCACCCTCCCAAAAAAAAAGTGTAATAAAAAAATAGGCACGAATAATTGAAGACAATAAAAGCAGTTTTGTTGTTTTCTGAAAATACAAGAACAAAAAAACTTGCTAATACTCCAGGGTAATAGGGCAATGCAAAATGAGGAATGGATTAAGAAATTAACTTGTTTTCATCTTGCTGCAGTTCATTATTTCAAAGAGAATACAACATTAAGATGTTCTTTTGATAAACAAAGCCTGATTAATTTCCATGGCAAACAATGTCTAATGGTTCCTGTCTTGTTTGAGATTATTTTGGAATATCTTCACAACGTACAAAGGAGCCTTTCATGCAGCATTTCCCCCTCTCCCTCCAACCCAACAGTTATTAAAATAAAACAACTAATGATACTGTAGTTGTCAGAAACAAACAAAGAATCCCGGAAGCAAACAGATAAAGTACAAAGACTGTATTTGAAGTGCATGTTTGTTCTTGTTCGTTCTATCATTTCTGGGAAATGTCAGCTTAAAAACCAAGAATTGAAAACTTGTCACTGAAGCAAAGCGAGGATGTGTTTTGGTTTTTTTCTTTTCCAGCAGATTTCCTCTCAGCTTTGTGAGGTATTAATAATTACCCAGGTAAATATTTCATATTCAAACAGTGGCATTTAGAGGTACAAGAGACCCACGGTGAGTTGAATTCAAACAGGTGGTGATTCCATAAGGACAAAAATCAGCCTCATTACTGACTCGGAGTTGTCAGCTACATCAAAGAGGACTCGCTGCCTCTTTCCTTTTTCTGGAGGGAAAGACTCTGTTTATGACCAAGGCAAAGTAAACAGCGCTGTACTGATGGCGGGGGCTTTTTACTCTCTGATCATTACCAGCCTCACTTGCGCCTTCCTTTCATGCAGGTCTTTAAGGTGCATGAAAAAAGAGAATAAATTAAATCGTAATTCTGCGCCGAATCTCGAAGGTGTCGACTTTGCATTAAACTGACGGCCGGCAGATAAACTGATGCGGACTCCGTGACACGTGCGCCCTCCCACCAAATTGATACAAATGAGCTATTTATGTGGCGTTGACCTCAAGTTGTTGAATCATTTCAAAGGTTCTCGCTGCTCGGCTGGAACACTTGACTGTAATGAAAAAAAAATGGTGTATTTTATTAATAAGTGGATAAAAGGATTCTTTTATTTACCTCCAGAGTGGCTTTTCATTTGTATTGTCAGTTCTTTAAAGGGATACTTTGACATTTTGAGAAGCCCAGTTAATTGTTTTTCTTTTAAATAGTCATATGAAGAGATCAGCACCCCAGAGATAAGAAGTTAAGCTACAGGTTAATGCGTCACAAACAGTTAGCCATGTTCTGCCCAGCAGTATGAGAATCCTACCGTCATGCTGTCGCCACCTTTAAACCTTCCTGAGCGTAAAAACAATGGGTTGTGGTGGTCGTGTGAGGAATATTTCAAGCTCAACTAGCACAGACTAAGTGATTTCTTCAGGACATCGCATTTATTAAAAGCAAAGGTAAAGAGCTCAGGCTGTAAATGGTCTGCACTTATATAGAGCTTTTCTACCTTCGTGGTTCTCAAAGCGCTTTACAATGTTTTCTCATTCACACATTCATATGACAGAGCTGCTATACAGGGTGCTGCCTGCCATCGAGAGCAGCTTCGAGTTCACTGTCTTGCCCAAGGAGCCGGGAATCGAACCGCCAACCTTCCGATTAGAGGACAACCCGCTCTACCACCTGATTCACAGCCGCTCGCTTGAGGTGGGGCAGTAAATATTTCTTACTATTGCTTGAAAACATTAATAAGGCATAAATATGACTCTGTGCCTTTGCCAACTAAGTTTTTTGAGGCAGCGTCTTCTCCGTCCCATTCTGGCGTGCCAAGCCGTAACGGTGTTCATTACTGACTCTTAAAAACCAAAAGGCAGGAACAAAATGAAAGTCATGCTCAGAAAAACAAACTTGGACGACAATGTTAAGATTTTGTTTAATTAGAAGAATTTTCAGGCTGTGTTTGTTTTAAGTTTTACAAGAGAATAAACTGAGAACTACCCAATTGATCTGGCAAATGGATGTGTGGTTAACCAGCACCACCTGTGCACCAGTAGACAAGAACCTCCCTGAGCTTTACTATGGGAGGGTCTGATAGTA
>NW_007577828.1:118958-119986 GCF_000690725.1 Stegastes partitus
AGGATGAGATAAAGAGGTTAAAATACTTTCCACCTCCAGATGCAGTACACACATAATGGTGTCACTTCCCGACCATCTCATAAGTATGATAGGTGGAATCATTGAGATAGAATACACTGAAAATTTCTATCATGGATTCAGAAACGTGTTGTTTGTATTCACCTTTTTAATGTAGCATTCAACTGCATAAAATCTTATTGATTGAATTAAGAAGAGCTGGCTTCCACTCCACTCTGGCATCCCGAGCAAGCAGCTCTTACAAATTGTGATCTATGGTGAGTAAAACTCCTCACATTGGCGAGCTGCCCTTTCATTTATCATGGTGAGCGTAATCACTGTTTATCTGTTTCGCATCATGGCTCCTACCTGCACAGCAGTCACTTTTAGTGGCATTAAGTGAGCATGTGGAATTCACTGTGCCTGGGAATATCACCCCCCTTGTGGACTTTAACCATAATATATTCAGAATCGCATTCATCACTGCAAGGTGATCGCAATATTCCCAATGCAGAAATGCTGAGACATAAATGAGAAGAATTTAAAGCCTAATGGGTTAAGGGTTCAGTAACTGCAAGGTAACTTCTCTAAGTGCTGCTAAGGATAATAAATTCAGGCAAGTTTATAGGTTGAGATGATGATGCCAAACAAGGTGTGAGGAAAAACCAAGGAGGAGTTCATGATAGAAAGGCATCCAGAGGAGCTGCGTGTTTGTGATTAGATCGCACCACATGGCAAATGAGTAATTCATCTGCTCTTAATGTGCTGCAGCTGCAGTCTAATGACGGAGTCCAAGACAGGAAACCTGGCCACTAGGACTGCATTTAGAAGTCACCTCAAAACGTGCAGAGGGGCAAGAAAGCAGACCAGCACAGAGGTGTTGTCTTTGGGTTCTTGTATCCTCCCTGTAAGACTAATGAATACATTTAGTTTTTTCTTTTACTATTATTTTGATTCATTTGATTTTATTCAATTAATTCATTTATTCATTTTTATTTAATGTCCAAAGAGGTCTAAAAATAGCCATTCAC
>NW_007577828.1:120734-136096 GCF_000690725.1 Stegastes partitus
CAAGAGTCCATTTAGCAGCACGGTGTAGCACTCACAACTTGGTAAGCAGAACTATTATGCTATATGCAAGTTGTGTCATTTTAATGTTTTGTTTTTTCATTTTCGTAACACCAACATGCCACGTCATTGAGAAGGGATCCGTTTTCTTTGCTGCCAATCATGTAGGAAAAGCTATATATATTGTTTCATGAACTTTCTGTGTCACAAATATGTCACAAGTTTCTATTTAAAGGAAGCATAAAAAAAAACATGAATGGACCCATGAAAACGTGTCGTACTAAAACTTTCACATCCATTTTCTGAGCTTGGCATGCATTTATTACGGGTTTTGTCAAGTGCTCAGAATAGCATTACATCTGCAGCATTATTAAACAGCATCACCACATCGGTCTGCTTATTATAAAAACATGTTTTTAAAAGTGCCTGATGTGGCTATGCAAACAGCTTTTTTACATATCAAGTGCTCTATAGCATCCTCATTGTTATGCTAAGAGGACTGGATTCATATTTGAAAGGTTTGAGAAATCATGAGTAACAAAGGGATCTACATTGAGAGAATGGATGAGAGTGCAGGGTGGGACTGACAGAATAGGCAGCTATAGCAACAACCTAGAGCTGGCAGTTCCTGTGCGGCTTTGCCTTCCAAGAAGCTTCTCATCCGACACAGAGCTGGGCATAAGAACCACTAGCCCAGTCAGGAGAAGCCCTAATAAGGAAAGGCCTTATGAATTATTGATTGTAGTGCCCCCCCTCCCGAATCCTCCTTCCCCCCCATCCCCACCCTGCAGCCCAGCCTCCCTTTAAGATACAGATTCTCTTTAAATCCAATAGGCTTTGCTGGCCTCTCAGTTGTGGCTCTCTGAGCACAGCAACTCTTCAAGAGAAAGGGAGCAATGGATGTTCCAGAAAGAGAAACCAATTAGAGGCGGCATGGTGTCCTCTACCCTCCCTGTTCCCCCCACGATGCAATCCCATGATCCTTTAACTCCTCTCCATTGGTTGGAGTCAAATCTCTCCCCAAGCAGTGCCCTCCTAATGTCTGGCTGCCAATCTTGATCTAAGGGCCAAGCCCCTCTTCCTGTTCTCTGTGGTCCACTAGCCAAACCCCCCAGTGGTTAGTCCAAACCACCTAGATTGAAAGCTTGCTAGTCAATGGTGAGACCACATTGTTTGTTTTTCACTGCAACAGACAAACCCACAAGACTCTTGAATCACTAACCACCTAGTAAAATGGACTAACAATGAGGAGTTGGGGGGTTTTCTCAGGGATTGCACGGTCAGAGTATTCCCCAGTCTCATTGTGTATTCTGGAAACATGTCAGTCACCACTCAAGGACAGACAAGGCGATGTGCTTAAGATGCAGGGACCACATGTATGAAATCACCACTCTAACCGTAATAGATATTGACAAGTGCACAATCTTGTTTGATGGCGTTTGCAGTTCAGTGCAAGTCTGAAGAACAGTTTTGGGGACTCGATCTACAATTTACAAACCGTGGAAATATAAAATAATAAGACTGGTAGTGTAGTGTGAGTGCTTTAAAGCTGAAACAATCTGTAAGTTTAAAGAGATTCATTGCGTACGCTTTGATAACTGATTGCTCATTGAAGTTTTTTAAGATAGAAAAGTGAATGTGTGTGTTTTAGACTGTAGGAATAACAATAAAGACATTTTGAGATTTACTCTAGGAAGAAGGCGAGGAACATTTTGCTAGAGAAAGTAGTTTATAGATAAAATCACAAAAGCAATAAATAATCACAGCGCTAGGACTACTTATATTAACAGTAGATTATACAGCATTATTTTGCTTACAGTTTAATTCATTCCCTCACTCACATGACGTCAAGCATCCATCTCAAGATGCCTCCATCATGAACCAAGCACCGTGATGTGACCATCCTGGACTGTGCAATGATTTAGATAAAAACAATCTAGGAAATCATAGATATTTCACTTGCATTTTTTAAAAAGAGAACCAAAAAATAATTTTTTATCCTTATTTCCTTCGCCATTTCAACAGAATCCCTAAAAAAAAAATTAAATCCCAAACGAAGGTTCGAATTTCTTTTTTGTTAGGGAATTCGGGTTCCATTCTCACAAATGAGAGCGCGGAGAGATCTGGTATTCATGTGCTTGCTCACCTCCAGGCAAGTTCTTCACTTATATATGACTGTGTATAGTATCCATTCCACAGCTCGCCATGCGAATCTCTGCCTCTCCCTCGCTCATCCAGGCAGGTCATAGGGGCTGCCAGATAAGCAGAGCTATATTGAAATATTCAACACCAGTCAGAGACTAGACCGGGGTGTTAATGCTTGGTGTCTTGGCGTGCAGGATGGAGACCGGAGCGAGGGCGGGGGGAAAAAAAGGGGGGAAGATTAAGGAAAAAGAAAGAAAAGGAGAGTAAGAAAGCAGGAAGAGAGGGTGATGGAGACGATGGCGAGGCCTAACTAATGCGAATAATTCTGAAGCCTGACATTCACCACTAAGAAGAATCCCTGTTTAGTTTCCTGACATCCAGAGCCCTCTCCTGGCCAGATGGATTCCCTGTTTGCCGTTTTGCCTCCCTTTCCACTCGTTCATCAGATTTGCTCTGCCAGGCCCACATACCCCTGCCCTGTCATTACACATCAGTACAGCTGATTGTTATCACAGGGCTCCCTCAACACTACGAGGCCGCAGAAGCTCCAGCAATTGAGTCGGGTGAGAGTGTATTTTCCAGCCTTACATGATAGCTCGTAGGGACTTTTGAGGTTAAAGAAAGATGCCACTTAAACAAAACCCAGCATACATGTAGCATGACTGGTGTTTGATTGAATTATCTTCAACAGAAAAAGAAACACATCCAAAAACAAGCCAAAAAAAAGTGTAAATTTGATCAAATAGCAGTGCTGGTTTAAGGTTTTTCTTCAGGGTAGACAAGAGGCTTGAACCTTGCGATTCGTTTTGTAATAACAGTAAAAAAAAAAAAAGAACAGAGCACAGGCCTGATGTACTCTGAGAGTAAATAAGTACATACTGACCCTGGTCTTTTACTCCAGCTGGAACATGGTGTAGAGTTTATAGTGACAATCAGCTGCTGAATTCAGATGGTATAGTGAGGATGAAAGAGGAGACGAGATGAATGAAATGACACAGATGGAGCGTATGGTATGTTTGGGTGACATTTTACACATTTTGTAACTGACTGACTTAATGAAGAAGCCTTTAACCCTGTAGATGTAATCCATTGTAGCTTGTTTCCTAGACATGTTGTGGTCCCTCCCTCAGGAAATGTATTCAGCCCTACTGGAGGGCATTTAGCCTCTGCTAAAATCCTCTTTTTTTATTTTTCTTCTTTTGCTTTTGGATTTATGAGAATCCATTCACCCAACAGTAAATACCGATGACAGAGAACAATATAAATGCTATTACAAAACAACTATATGTTCTTTTAACAATGAGAAAAACAAGTTTTAAATGTACTATTTTCTTAGAACGACTGCTTCAAGTCCCAAAGTGGGAATTAAACAATTCTACCAGCTTTGGTTCCTGCTAGTTTTGATTATCTGTCGTATTAGGCAAGTACAGGTCTCTGCAAAACACCAATCCTCCATCAAAGCAGGCATCCGTCCACATGTTTGGCTGCAAATCAAACAATTACAAAACCATTACACTACAAACTATCGGTGTCTTGACTTGGGTAAGGAGTCTCTGCAGAACACTAGCGAGGCTTCTGAATGGCTGTGATTCTGATTTGTTGCATACGTCTCCCGACGTTATTTCCCGCCATCTCTCCATTATCACTATGGATATGGCTCCAAAAATACACACACTTCTCTATATGGAATCTCTGAACATGTTTTCCATAGTTCTTGGTGCTTTTAACCTCACAACAAAACAAAGCACTCTACAATGCCTCTCCTCCATGCACACACATTCTCATATCCAATTTCTGCTGAGATAGGCTGCAGCCCTCCTGCAATCCTCAACAAGCTACACAGCTGCCCAAAATGGAGGCATATCTTCATCGCAGAGTAACAAAAAAATAAACTATTAATTTAAACAATATGGCGATGGAAATCTGCAAATAAAATATGTAGATTTTTTGGGGGGTACTTTCACTCAAATTACATCATTTGCACCTCTTTCACTCAGACAACACATCCCTCTTTCTGAAAGTGTGGAACATTCCATGTTTGTTGCTTTTTTGAAGTCCTCCTTTTACCATCGACATTGTCAGTGAGCCCAGCAGTGTGCATTAGACATTAAAAGCTCCCTATATCTAAAATAGGCCTCTGAGCATTAGAAGGAGCTGCGCTGCTTTTAACTTGCTCTGGAAAATGAGAGCTTATGCTCTCTCGGTCCTTTGTTTCCTGATGGTTCCAACTCTACACTGCAGCAGCTCTGAGGAGCTTGGGACTTCAGAGGACCCTCTTGAAGCCATAACATCAACCATGCAGAGAATAACACAGAAAGTGTTACAAAAGTGCCCTGGGAATTTGACTTTTTTTTTTTTTTTTTTTTTTTGGAGTAATAAGTAGAAAGAGCTTGTGTTAACTTAGGAAAAAGTCGATTGAGAAACCCACATGTCACCTTTCCTGCCTGCTCTATAAGACCGCTGTATGAAAAAGGCAATTAATCTAACAATATGTAGTTATAACTTAACCGACGAGCTGGGGGGCGTTGGTGACATGGTGATGTTGAGGCAGGTTGAAGGTGCATTGTACAGTTCAGTGCAATTCATCCAGAGAGAGCGAGGAAAGCAAAAACAAATCCAAACTGCCTAATAAAATGGTTGCAGCACTTTCCTTGTTCTTATTATCAAACTAGAGGGCAGAAATTAAATTAAGCTAAGAAAGCCCAACACCTGCACTCCAGGTGTTCCCACCAATACGATAAAATATTGATGCTTCTGGAAGAGAATGTGTCTTTCCAGTTCTTCTCCTGGAGGTCCGCTGAGCTCACAACCCAAGGTCAGAATGAGTCACCAGCACTCTGGGAGAAGGATGTGAAGGGGTCAAAGGATTGGGAGCATGGGGGAAACCATGCTGAATGTCAAACTAAGGGGAAGACTCAGTAGGCTAGCCAAGGCAACAACACAGCTCTGCACTCAGCTACTAGACCTGGCCCGCTGACTGAAGTGTTTTGCTCTTTCTTCGATACCTACAGCAGTGCCGACGAAAACATGTCAGATTGACAGGTGTGAGGGATGCTGAAGCAGCTGTGACATTGTATGTCTTGGCAACTTCTTCTGGCCAACGAAAGCCTACGCGACTTGACATGTTTGCAGCAGGAGTTGTTCACGACGGGGTTTAATGGTGTATACAGGAGGCTCAAGGTGGAGTTACATTTACTCTGAGTCTCAATTGGTGGCTGTGATGTGAGTGCACACTTGTCCACGTGTACACGGCTATCCTTTTAGCAGCTCTGAAATCAGAAGCTGTCCTTTTGTGTGCAATAACAGACAGAAAGGCCAGTGGTACCAAATGGAGAGCCGTAACCGAAGTGCATCTGGTTGTTCCCACATGTATTGTAGACAACAGCACATGTGAGCTGCTCTTTTCTGCACAAATATCTAATCTGATGATCACGAGCGCTGCTGATGCTGTATATCTGAGTGCTAAGGACACAATGAGGACACACCAGCATTTAACCACACTCACATACACCACAGATTATATTAAATGAAGACACTGAAGCTAACTAACTACCGCATACTACAAACATTATTAGTCAGTATATTTCCCTACAAACAGATGTGTGAAGCAAAGTAATATGTAGAGTAATTTGTCTATAGCATATCACTGGGAGACATCTTCAAACCATATCAAGTATGGACCCTTGAAATCATTTATTGTGGACAATGAGGACAATAGTGGCATGTTTGCCCGAGCCCTGCATGTTGAGTCTGTACCATAGACTGTATAAAAGATGGACGTAGCAACCGGCCCTGAAAAATGAAGCCAACCCGGAAGTGTCAAAAACCTGCAATATCACTACGTCCACTAGCTGCTGGCTCCAAAAAGTCCTGGCTCCCATAGACTGGAATTGGAAAAGAAGTGATCACAGATCATGAAATACCGCATTCCTCCAGCTCAGTATTTTTTTCTTATTAGTTTTCATGGTCAAATCCAGAGATCAGGTGACCAATCTGAAAATAAATCAATACTGAATTTTTAAAAAATCGCCAACATTTTGCGGGGCAAGGGGCGTGGCTGGCTTGATTGACAGTCGGCAGCGATGATGCAGACGAAGCGAGCAGAAGGCGGTAAATGTGGGCGAGCAGAGAGGGCCCGCCTCTCAATCCGTCTGACCAATCGCTGCACCTATGGCTCCGCCCCCCTCCGACAATTTTTGCGTCACTGGTTCCAAAAATCCAAGATGTCAACCAGGAAGTAGCAAAACCCTGGCTTCATTTTCTCAGTGCGGAAACCAATGGGTGACGTCACGGTAGCTACGTTCATCTTTTATACAGTCTTTGGTTTGTACCACAAGACATCTACTAACTGGGTAACTATCAGTGGGACAGAGTCCAGGACAGGACGAATCATTTGCAGTGAGATTGAACATGAGATGCCGAATAAAAAAGACACTTGTTGTCAACAGTGTTCTCCACTTCCTGGTGAACAAGGTTGTGGTTGATCATTTCAGTGAGCATTTTCATGCTTACCAAGTATTTGAAAGTGATGAGAAAGATGTTATCAAAGCAGAAACATAGAAACCTTTTGACTTCCAAAGTGCTTATGGTGGAGATGAGAGCCTCGATATCGTACCATTATTTTCTTTATAAATGTGCTCATCGAGTTAAGTTGTGCCCAGTCCCCGTGGTGCTGGGAAGTTGTTCTTTGTCCTGAATTTTAAAAAACAATTAAATGATACATTTGTTGTAATGATTAACCTTTTTAAGCTTCTGTAAGCACAGATGATAAAGAGATTTACAGCATGATAGTGTTCATAACTGTTTTTCTGTAGCCTTGCAGGTGACTGGAAGCATTTTCAGATTTGGTGAAAACATTTATACTTTTATTATGGCGATAAACACTTAAAAATACACTTTCATGTGTCATAAAACGGCACAAAGAATATTTAAAATTATCACTCCTAGTGAAAGGAAATAACACATTTTAGTGGTAAAAATACACTTTCATGTGTCGTAAAACGACACAAAGAGTGTTTAAAATTAACACTCCTAGTGAAAGGAAATAACACAATTTAGTGGTAAAAGGACACTTTCATGTGTCATTAAACAACACTGACATTTTCAGATATTTAACACTATTAAAGAGTTAAAATATTAACACTTTCCAAAGTGTCAATTTAAATGAGAATTATATAAACGCAGAAAAAGTGTTGCTTTTAACACTGTGTGAGTTAAATTAACACTCGTGATTTTGCTGTGTACCTGTACTGATAGAAAGAATACAGTTTTGGGAATTGCATTTATTTGCTTCCTCCAAATAAATGTGCTTCTTGCTCTTCAACATTTGATGACAGAATTATTACCACTCACATGTCCTGTTTGGTAAATGTGTATCTACACAGAGCCAGGGCTGGTTATCTTAGCTGTGCATAATGAGTAGAGATGAGGAAAAATGGCTAGCCTGGATCTGTGGGTAACAAAAATCTGCCTAAAAGAACATTTGAAGTTCACTCATCAGACTCGTGAATTTGCTTCAATAGCCAAGTGTAAAAGCATACTTGGCATTTGCTCCGCGAATCCAACATTCAGACTCGCGAGCATTCAGCCAGTTTACGCGCCCGTTTAAGAGTTAATTGAAGGTCTCTTTTGTTTGCGAGGCATTATTCTGTTTTAATGATGGAAACCATGTGCCATTCAAAAAACATACTGAAAAAAATTATTCCTTTTAGCTTTTTTTTATCTGCTGCAAGTGGCGGATGGTTTGATTCAAACAGGTAATTTATTTTGGCGATGCAGCATCATCTTTTCATTCAATATGCCTTTATTGGTGTCAGAGAAGTTCCTCGCCAACCTGCTATTCTTTAAAAGTTGCTTTTGACTTATTTGAATGTATTTTGTCAGCCCGTCACATGTCTAAGTTAAAGAGATACCATGACTATTCTCTGCTCTGCTTTTTGACTGTGATGATATGAAGTTGTGTTGCTTTGGGCCCAAGTGATGTGCTGGTTTATACACCGTGGCTTCAGCCTGATTTTAGGTTGAATTTCCACCTTTTTTTTACTGTAAACAAATGTTGATGTCATGTATATTTACATAGTAACTCCACATCAACGCCACCGATGGGCTGATTAGCTAGTCATGAAATCACCGTTCACGTTGCGAGCACAGCAATCAGCTCCATATTTTCACCTACAGGTCTCCTCATTCCAAACAGATGCCAAGACACGGGAAGGAGAGGAACGTTTGATCAGCTTAATTAATGCCAGATATTCTGTGGGGTGGATTGGATCAGCACTGTATGGAATAGAAATGAACGGAGGAGACGCTGATAAATGAGACGGGAGCCAGCTGCACAAACAGAGCAAACGTGTTCTTTCAGTGGGATAATCGTCACGTAGAGATACGATCGCGTTGTCGAAGTTCACAATTAGAAAGTGGAAGAATTACTTAGGGAAGGTTGTGTTTGCGTGCACCCTGCTGGGTCAATCCAGCCATTAATAGAGCTAATATTTCCACATAATAACCCTGCAGTAAAGACAATCGACTTTATATGAGTCAGCCTGTCAATAGCAGCTGTGGAGCATGCAGCAACACTGGTGGCGAGCGAGACACTAAGAGGACTTGATTCCTGATTGACTTTCTTCTCTGCTTAAATCTAGCTTCTAAATGCTTTGTATGCATAATCATTTACACTGCAATAGACACCTCTGATAGGGGCCTTGGAAATCCAGGAAAATGACAACTGCAATTACTCGGTGAGCCAAGAATTTACATCATTCAAAAGATGAAAAATGCGCAGGTTTAGGGAATGAAATAACGATTCATGTTCATATCCTCAAAGTGAGTATTCTAGCAGAGGGAGGAATGACATAAGAGCAGCGCCTCTGCATTGATAGGGTTGCTGAAACACCTTCAGACCTGTCATTACTGTTCCTCATGAAATGAGCATCAAAAGAGTGGAAGATCCCCCACGGTGACATTTAGAAAGTTGCCATACTAGCGCTTTGATATTTCAAACAGTTTGAGGTTTAAACATGCCGTCTTTGAAGACTCACACTTTCAAGAGAATGTCAAAAATAATACAGGCACTTTGCAGAGGGGAGGATTTGCTTAAGTTTTATCAAACAGTTTTCTTGATGAAATGTGATGCTGCCCAACATAAAGTACAAGCAACCACAAGCTCAAGGAGAAAGAAAAAATCAGTTTTCCTCTTGTAGCCTGTGTATGCACCTCTCAAACTATCACTGAGAAACCACACAGTTGTTTTTTTTTTTTTAAATGTATTGCAACGGGTTTACACTTTTGCATGTTTTAAGTAAAATGCCAAACCATATGCCGAGAAATGTGAAAATCTGACAGTATATTTGCTGTGTTTGTTTCTACAACAGTAAAATCACAATAGCAAGGCTGACGTGTACATACAAGAACTCGTGCAGATGACACAGTTGTGTATTCCCGCCGCCGGTCTCATGCTGTTTGTGCAGCTGACAGACAGTTGGTGGAGATAGCACGCAAAGATGTAAACAAAGTAGGTTTAAAACATCCAAGAAATTGCAAATGTTTTGTTGATTTAAAAAAAAGAACACTGAATGTATACCTTCTTTAGCAGAGATTTTGAAAGGGCGCAATTAAAAAACATACAAAACAACCAAATCAAGACTGACTACACAAGAAAACACGTCTTTCGCACACATTTTAAAAATCTTCTCAGCCTGAGGTAACTCTGTTTCACTGTAAAACTCTTATAAGATAAACATTACCTGAGCAAACTTCAACCATTTCTCATTAGACTGAAACAGCTAATTAAAGGCATGATGTGTAGCTGTTTGCAGTGTTCAAACCCAGAGTAATAATTAATTTGCTTTCGCCTAATGGTGTGTTTAAACTTGGTCACAATGGCGTCACATCCCCTTTACTTCTTCTAGTGGGAGGAACATGGAAAACCAAATCATGTGTCAGATAGCGTGGACGGAGGAAGAAGAAGAAGAACTGGCTAGCAAGCTAAAGATAACAGTGAGTGAATTCACCACAAATATTTACCTAGAGTATCTGTACAGGTTGTGAACTCATCTAATACTTTCTAAATGTTACTTGCAGCAATTTTATGAAAATTAAATGATATAGCATCGTTTTATATATATGTATGTATATCCATCCATCATCTATACCCCGCTTAATCCTCACTAGGTTCGTGGGGGGCTTTAATCTATCCAGCTGACTTAGGGTGAAGGCAGGAGACACCCTGGACAGGTCACCACCTACGGACAATTTAGAATCACCAATTAACCTCAACATGTTTTTGGATCTTGTGGGAGGAAGCCGGAGAACCCGGAGAGAACCCACACTGCACAGGGAGAACATGCAAACTCCACACAGAAAGATCCCGGGTGTCCTCACCGGGACGCGAACCGGCGAACCTTCTTGGTCCACTGTGAGGCAACGGTGCTAACCACTGCTCCACCTTGCATCCCCATATATATATATATATATGACTGAGCATAACTTGATTCAAACTTTAACACATTGCCTCATCTGTGAATGTGATTTCTGTTTGAATCATGTCAGATACATTTTCATCAGCAGTGTTGGCAAAGACAACAATTCCCATGATCCCTTGCTACTTTACGACATCACCAAACATTTCTTGTGTCATTATTTTTGATTAAACAGCAACACAAATTACACAAGTAACTCAGAGCTACGGTCTTTGTAAATTTTTCAGTGAAATAAACCCGCAAACTGCGACAGCTTTTCATTATTATTTTTTTTTGTTTTTACATTTTGGATGACATTATGCCTTTAAGTGTATTTCCTAAGTTGTTTCTTGATAGATTCGAATCCAGAGGGAACTAGCTATTTCCCGCTGTCCGTGACAAGTGGCCCTGTTCAGATTGGTGCTCCTCCCCACCGCCCACAGCAGCCCAATAATGGTTTGCTACGGCCATGCCCTGAAAAGTGATGATACACCGCTTTGGCTGACCATGCTTACTCACCGTTAAATAGGGATATCTCTCTTTTTTTTCCTCAACACCTTGCTCCACTGCTCTGTCCATCATAATAAGAGCTCTTGTATCCCGGCCGCGGCTGTGAGAGAGTAATCGGTGTGAAGCAGGGAATAACATATCACTTGGTATGCCTGGAAGCCCCTGCAAAGCCACAGTCCTAATGAAATATTAATCTGCAGCTCCCCGCTAATGATAATGCACTATCAAGCATGAGTTGGTCCAACTGAGGCAGGCAGTTCCCTGTCACACTTGTGTTATGAAAGAATATCCCTGCTATTACAGCCCACAAATGAGATTTGAATCTGTGAATTACAAAATGGTTAAAAGGGTGGATCGCTGCCTTTATTAATTCTTTACAGCCCCTGATTTCCTCAGACAGTTGCACTATAGACCTCTCACCCAGTAGCCTGTAATGTACAGCGTGTGCCCATTAAACAGAGCAGATACACTGATGGCCTGTGGATTTCTTTCTCTCTCTCCTTCTCACTTCTACAGTCTCCTATTGTCTCTCTGTCATTTTAGACAAGCGCACTCTCAGCCATATGTTACAGCCTGACATAAATGCACATAATGCATTGTATTGTATTCATTCAACATTTGTCTCTGAAGCTATTACCAAATATATTTCTCTTCGAGTGCACACAAGCTAGTTTCTTCTATGTATAGTCGTTTCCCACTTTTAAAGCTAAGAAATGCATGTGATACTCTTTTACTACTGCCTTGTAAGGATATTTCTTACATGTTGTCTGTGAGAGTTAATGTAAATCAATTTAAATTTAAATGCGCCTCTTGGCCAGGTTATGTTTGCAAATGAGAACTGGCTGTCAAACATTTTTACATGGTAAAATAAAGGTCAAATAAATAAATGAAAAGTGAAACTACAACAGCAATTGCTGCATATTAACAGCTGAATAGGAAATGAAAACCATTTGTGCACCATACTAAAGAAATCCTTTAGTAAATGTAATGCCCCCCCTCTAGTTTGTTTCTGCAGCCGGGTCTGTAAAGGATTATGCAGATTTTATGATATTAATCATTACATTAATTAACATTTCTTTTTTGTTACCAGCAGCTACCTGCATACAAACATGCATTATGCCAGTTTTAACATATAGCATCTCATAAAATGGGTTACAATACATGGACTTCCCTAAAGTTAAAAATATGGATTTTCTTTAACCATATAAACTGTTGTGTCAAAGTGTTTCTAATAATGATATTAATTCTGACCAACACAGCCAAAGATGACTACAAAGTTTGCAACAGTTATTTCCATTATTGATAATTCTGCTCAATATTTACTTTGATGAGCTGCTACTGTCTCGTGCTCTGGTTCATACTGTTGTCTTATAGCAAAAACAGTCTTTCTGGACCAATGTTCTGCCTTCCTGGGTCTTCCCAGCATTACCTTCCACAGTCCAACAATACACCAGTTCGGTTAACTGGTAACTCCAAATTGTCCATCGGTGTGAATGTGAGCCTGAATAGTTACCTTAAGCCCAAAGTGATGCCATCAAACAGTTTAAACAACAGTGGAAATACCAGGTTTACAAAAGATAACAACACATTTTCACAAACTGGGATTAGACACAGCCCTTTGTGTTTTTGCATTTTTATTTTTTGCAAAACAGTAAAAGAATGATCTCCTTCTTATTATATTTGTTTTTGTATTAACTGACAAATCATCTCAGTTTTAGATTATAGATTGATATTCCGATAGATTGAGTTCATACAACTTCACAGGCTGCATGTTACACACACAATGAAACATACACATGTTGTGCGTTACAGCCGCTGTCTGCAGGAGTACAATTAGTTTTTTTTGTTTTTTTTGTTTTACTATGACTGTAATGTCAAACAAAACATCAATGCATGCCCCTACTTTAAACAGGAATTACCATCAGACCGTTTTTGATAGATGCTATCATCACATAGAAAATCTACACACAATAACTCCCAGACACACTGCTTGTGCTCACACAGGTCTGACCAAGCCGACAACAGATGAGACGAGCGAGCCCACACAAAGCAGAAGAATATCTAATGTTCCTCTGTCCTCCGAGCTCTCAGATTAATTGCACGCTGCTAAAATGACACTGTCAGGCAGTCAGTACCGTGTCTTCATATTTTACACATGCTGCTTTAAACACAAAGGTATCCACCCACACAGAACGGGCTTTTGAAATAGGCGAGATCAAATCTATGGAGAAGTTTTACTGATTGACAAGCAAGTTCAAAAGGAGTATTTTATCACTTAGCTTCAAAAGGGGATATGTGGCGCTGTCCTACATTGAGGCAACACGAGTCTCTCTTTAAACTTGAAATTAATTTCATTCTGGCAAGGAGGGAAACATTTTAGTGTAAAATAATAAGCCACCTTCCATCAATTCTGCAGGAGATGTTATCAGGGCCATCATAATGAAACTGGAGATCTAATCCAGGAAGAAACTCTTGTTGTCAACAGTGATTTAAAACTCACAGCAGAGGCACCTCGCTGAGACAAATCCTCTTAGCCACTGAAGATGAGACTGTAGCACTGTTCCCTCCGCAAGAGATGGCAAACAGAGTTTCACATGTCATCTTTAAATAGTCTCAACCTTGCTTGTGTGGGTGAATTAGCACCGAGCACCACGGCGGAGCTGCATCAAAAGCAGATGGTTGTTCCCGAGTCTGCTGAAAGGCCGAACGCTGCCACGAATACAGAGTCACTTGAGCGCCACTGGTGCCGAGGTCAGGAGGTCAAGGACGAGAGGAGGAACGAGCGGGAGAAAAATGAGTTCTTACATTCTCTGACAAGCCACATCCCGCGTGCAATTTTTGATTACAGCTGTAGAGTGTGTGTGTGTGTGTCAAGTGTGTACTTTACGTCCTTGTTTATGTTTGTAATGTGCATGGCATATGTGAGAGAGAGAGTGTGTGTGTGTGCATCTCCAAGAGGAGAGGCAGCCAGCAGCGCCCTGGCACTGGGATTCCTGCCCATCAGGACTTGATGAAGAGAACAGATGGAGCTCTCAGAGGTGTGCTCTCAGCCTGGAGTTTCCTGCTTCAGCCCTGCTAGCTCAGCCTCTCCCCCCCCAACACACACACACACACACACCTCCACCCATACACTCACCGCTCCGACCACTCCATCCACCGCAGCCAGCTGTGCGCGGCTCGGCAATTTTCATCAAAGCAATTCTTTTATGGTAAAGACCGTGAGCCACTGGGTTGCTGGAAATGCAAGGCCTCGTGTTCAGGTGATACAATATGCAACAATAAAAGCAAAGTAGATCATCTGGGTAGGATGGAATATTGGTGGCTGGCCAGCCATACCGTCCCTGTTGCCACAGCTGCTGTAATCATGCTAAATTAAATGAGTGTTGTTAAATTATATGAGTTCTGCCTTTGGAATGGGTTAGTGTCAGCTCCACTCCTCACTGTTGATTCAGGCTTGTTTAAATGTCAATGTAGGATTATTTAGTCCACCATACTTCAGATTTATATTAGAAAAAATAAAAATAAAAACTTTAAGGACGACGACAAAACACTTTTACGGAGCCCCAGAAGGGACATGGAGAAAGAAAAAAAAAAAGACAGGGAGAGGAAAAACAAAGAATAGAGGCATCTTTTGCAAGAAAAGTCACGTCAATCTTACGCCTCTTGCTAAACGCTGCTTGAATGTCTTTATATTTTCGGCCGATTTCAAAATAAAACTCTATAAAATTCTCAACTGGATCTGGGAAATGCTCCCATTCCACTGTGTACTGTTCAGCTGTATGTGATTGAAATGACAATAAAGCCCTTTGAATTGAATTGAATTGAATTGAATTGAATTGAATTGGTAGTTGGTAGCGCTGTTGCCTCGCAGCAAGAAGGTCCGCCGGTTCATGTCCCGATGGGGGCACCGGAATCTGAGAGGATAGAGGTGGATGACTTGTCGCTTTTGAAATCCTGGTCACATTACCATGAAGTAACATTTCTGCACCCCTAGTACTGAACTGTAAGACAAGGGGCTTCATGTCCACTTCATGTCGGAGTTTTTTCCATTCCATCTTGGTTGTTATATGTATCACTGCCTGAGCTAACCCCACAACCATGTCTGATGTCATCCACCTTGTCCTCAGGGTGTTACTTGTATTGTTCTGCATTTATTGTGTTCTCGTATAGTTTTACAGCTTCCACAAATCTATGCAGGGGCTGCAAGGTGGTATGGTGGTTAGCACCGTTGCCTCACAGCAAGAAGGTCGCCGG
>NW_007577828.1:136361-139209 GCF_000690725.1 Stegastes partitus
TCCATGTCACTTCCGGGGCTTCGTACACAAGCTGCTCTAATAAATCTTTTTTTTAACATTAAAATTGTGTCAAATTACTTCAAAAAAAGGGAACAATGTTGTTTGTGGCAAACCTCAGAGAATTATCTCCACACTCTGCAGTTCCCTTCAACTCTATAGGACATCTCAGGATCTTTTTTGCTCACCTGTGAAGTGCACGTACCTGCCACATAGGATGTTTTGGCTCACTTTAGTCACTGTCATCACCTTCGTTTACAATGACAGAGGCAGCTGTTTTCAGCAATAAAAGATAAAAAAAAAAATAAAAACCCCACTGTCCAACACCTGCTTAGCACAAAATGCCAGACTGACAACAGTGACGACCAGTTGGTGAGCACCATGAAGCCGTTAACAGCTACAGTCAGACCCTGTCTGCTGTGAGTTGGTTTAGCCCAAAACAGATTTAAATGTGGAGTGGAAGTTAAATTAAGTAGGTAGTAATTATAGATGGAAACTCAAAATGCTAATGTAGCTCTGTGTCTGCTGGAACTTTAGAGGGTGATAAACAACATTAAAAACCTGCCGCATGATATTGTGTACGACCCCCTTGTAGTGTCAAGCAGTTGTGTCTGTAGGGGCATGGCCTTGAGAGGGGTTGTTGTGTACCATCCACCACTGGCATGTTGGCAGCAGATCCACTGGGTCATGCGTGTTGTGAAGTGAAGCTTTTGTAGATCATACACGTTGACGCTAGAACAGATTGGAATCTCAGCCCAGTGAGCACCTTGGGCTCTTAGTCGTGCTCCTCGAGCCGTTCCTGAGCAGTTTTCGCAGGGCGGCACGGCGTGTTGTCCTGCTGAGGAAGCCCACTCGCTGTGAATATTGCAGTTGCCATGGTGCTCGGTCTGCAACAATGCTTAGCGTCGTGGGTTCAGCTTGTTTTGCTGGCCTTGAGCGGCCAAAAACCCTTCAGTTAATGCAATTTTAGCGGAGTGGAGTGAGTTTAATTTTCATAATGAGCTTGGAATAACATACTTTTGAAAGTAGATTTGCATTAATCAGTTACCCTTGGGGTAGGTGGATGTTCTATGTAGATTTCCAATGATAAAATAATAATTAAATAAGCCCAGTTATAAATAAATAACAGCAGTCATCGCTGCTCGTATTACACAAATACTGTATTGAAACATGCATTTTTTAACAATTGTTACTCTCTTTGGTAATTAATAATGTTGGCAATGGGGAGGACAGAAGTTTTGAAATCCAAATGATATGAACAACAGTGTATTTTTGTCCAGCTCACAGTGCTGTCAACAGAAAAATTATGATTCTAGGCACGTCCACTAAACACTGGTGTATCCCCATCCACAACTCCTCTTAAGGCTGCTACATTAAGATTAACTCTCTTCCTTTCAGCTATCTCTGCTCTCACCTGTCTGTTAAGTAACTCGGAGTTTGTTTTTGTCAAAGCGTGAGAATTTTCTTGAAAGGGACCAGCTGTCTATTTATTTGTCAGTCGTCTTCCACAGGCATATTCTAATCAATACGCTATAAGGTTTTAATTAATCTGCAGACAGCGTCTGTATGTTTTCTTAAAGATAAGGAAAGGCAAAGGCAGGGGAGGTGTGCTTTTTAATTTCCTAGCATTGTTTGTGCCTATGATTGCATTTCTGCTAACCAGCGTTATATGCATTCAGCAAACTTTCAAATCTGCCCGGCCACACAAGAACTCATTGTGTTTCAGACAGCATTGTGGTTGTGCTGCCGTTGTATTCTTAAAATGTGTTTACCCGGGGAAGACTGAGCACTGCTATTCACACATCACAGACATCTGGGAGATGCTCCGTTCAGTGCAACCCTGAGTAGATACACTGGAGCAGTTGGGGGTTGAAGACCTTGCTCAAGGGCACCTAATTAGTAGTTGGGGGCAGGAGATTATTCGCTCCCTTACTGCACCCAGAGAAGTTCAATTCGATGACCTTCTGCTTACAATCTTGCTTTGCTAACCTTGAGGCTACAGCCACCCTCTCCTGTACGAGAAAAAAAAAAAAAACGCAGAGAACATCATATGGCACAGCACAAGCCAGCGTAGCACATTAAGGTGTTTTCCATGCTTTTGTCTCTCGCTGTACTTCTGTGTGAGCTGAAAGGACGAAGCCAGTCTTTTTCCACATCCTAATAACCTCTATAATCTGCCCAGTTGTTTCTCATTTATTATTCTTTATCGATTTTCATCATCAGTCCTAAACCTCCCCCAAGCCCTTCTCCCAATGAATCATTCTCCTCTCTCTCTCTCTCTCTGGCACACACACACACACACACTCACACACACACACACACACACACACACACACACACACTCACACACACACTCACTCTCTCCAGCTGATGTTGCAAGTCCCAATCGATTCAGTGCCCCAAGCATATGAAGTATGGTGCTATTTTATTTTCAGTATAATGCATCACAATCATGCATGCAAATGGTTTATTGTTTTGCAGACTGAGCAACTACAGAGAGCATTGTGTGGTTGGGTTATTGTCAAAAAAGTATTAATTGCAGTTTGCTATACTGAGATAACTTACAGTGTTTGACAGCAAAGTTGCAGCTGACAAAGATAGAACTCCGACAACATGGGAATAGAGAGAAAAAGAAATATGTTACCTTTATGTTCAGTAAAATTAACTGAAAATTCAATATGGGCAACAAAATATTTAATAGACGTAATGGATAATATAAGATTAAAAGTTGTTTCTTTGGTTTGTTTTTTGGGGAGGTGAGTTTGTCTTAGACGGTTCACTTGTCAGTAGTAATAATTTGCAGCTTTCTTTTAAAGATATAGGGTTGGAGAACTTATCTTCAGAAGCAATT
>NW_007577828.1:139774-143578 GCF_000690725.1 Stegastes partitus
TGTTAGCAAATATCCTGTTTTCACATTCATCAGACAGAGAGCAATATTAACATTTATTTTAAGTCATGTTTCTGGCTACCTGGCCAAAGAGGATAAAAAACAATACTGAGTGTTGAATGTGAACCAGAAAGAGCAGTGGACCAGAAATAATTTCATAAAGAAATCAAATCATGCTTGTGTTTCCATTTCATACTGCTGGTCATTACATTTGTTATCTTAGCATCACAGATGTTTATGTGCTTGGCACAGAAGGCGCAGTGATAGTCGCATGTTAGCAGATGATCAACCACAGACAATAAGCTGAAATGTTCTGTGGAGCTAAAGGGAACCACAGTCGAGTGATAATTCAAAGTGGGTTTGTCTGATGTGATCATTTGATCAGTGCAGCTTAATAAAAATGCACTTCAATATCCAACATCTTTGTCATTGCCTAATTGTATCAACACTAGTCAGATCTATCCAACACTATCAAATCTTAAATGATTAACGGTTCCATGCTGTAAATTCCCTCAAGCTGTCTCGATGTCAGCCTCTGGTGGATAGTATATCTACAGCACCTGCCTGATGGTCACATTTCAGACAGCTGTGTAAAGATACTGTAAGGCCCACACTCAGAGATGCAGATGTCTCTGCTCTCCATCCTCTACACCATGTATTTCTCAAAGTAAATCAGGCTTTGGATGGACGATAAAGTTGTAATTTTTGCTGTTATTGTTGACATGTCTTTGATTTGAGGCTTTTTTTTTTAATAACCTTGAGACATACGTACACAAACCTTTACTTTCAATTCAAGTACGGGCAGAGGTGACGTGAAGCCAGTGGGTCAGATCTACTTGCTGAACTTTCCACCATTTCGTCTTTTCTAATTTCCTTTGACCAGACTCTTGTGTCGTTGTGATCTCTTATCTGTGGAAACATAGCCTTAAGGGATTAATAACTTGAGAGATGGAGGTGATGATAAATGATGGCTTGATGGTGCTCTGTCTGAGACTGTGCAAATTAACTCCATCATTTCGCTTGCTTTTCTACGCTGCATTTGGCTGCTCTATTATTTTAACCGCTGTTGGATGTTCATCACAAAAAAATATATATTTCAATACAGCCTGTATCCTTAAACGGTGATCATGTCACATACTGACCCGCCGACAAAAGAAGAGAATTGCCAACTGCTGCGAATACACCAAAATGATCTCTACTGATGCTCTGATTCACTCAAGAGTGAAGGGGTCTAATATGGTAATATGAGGCAATGGTTCCGAACAAATTTAATGCTTTAAAATGCCTTTCGGAGTTGTAGTAAAAATGTGTCGACAGTCCATATCCTGGTCTGTGTCTCTGCCAGAAACAATATCTTGATGGTGTTGGAAGAACAGGAACAATGAGAAGAAAATCCTGATGAGATTCTCTTTGGTTTTGCTCCTTTAGGCAGCAAGAGCTACCTGTTGGTCGTGTTTCTACATTTGCATTTATCCTGTTTCAGAGGGGTTACTGCCTTACCTTTAAATAATTTTCTTACAGACTGTCAGACTACGACCCAGTCAGTAGAAATTTGGCAGAAAGTTGTCCCACTCGGTAAAAGATGAATGTGTAGAGATATTAACTATATCTAGTAGTAAACTTGGTAAACTGTCAAGTTGGCAGTAATTTTTCTACCTCATTAGTTCTTTGTTTTGGGTTTTTTTTTCAGGTTTTTTCTGCTAGCACACTTGACTAATTGATTGGTAAGAACTGCCGATGTAGTTACTGCTGATACACCTGTCAAGCTTTATCTTCACATGGCACATAATCAGATTACAGTTGTAACACAATCAGATTGACTCTAATGCAGTAATACTTACATAAAAATTGCTTTGTAAATAGTTGCATAGATATGTGGAAGCTGTAAAACTATGCAAGAATACAATAAATGCGGAACAATACAAGTAACACCCTGGGGTTGTGGTAACAGAGTGGATGACATCAGACATGGTTGTGGGGTTAGCTATGGCAGTGATACATATAACAACCAAGATGGCATGGAAAAACTCCTACATGAAGTGGACGTAGCCCCATGTCTTACAGTTCAATACTTGGGTTGCAGAAATGTTACTTCATGGTAATGTGACCAGGATTTCAAAAGCGACAAGTCATCTGCCTCTATCCTCTCAGATCCATTCCAAAAACAGGTCCTAGAACTTTGGTTGGAACTTTGGTTGGAACTAATCTCAGGCGGTCAGACAGAAGTAGACAACAGGAGGGGTTCTCATTTTTAACCTGCATCTCCTGATGTTGAAATAAACAGCAAGATTTTAGAAGCCTCATAGTTTTGATATATTTTCTTTGTGCAGTAAAGAGGAAATAGTTACATAAACAAGCTAGCTTTAGTTCTATAACTGAGTTGATTGAATGCATTGTCTTTAACAAAACAGCAAAAAGTGCTCCCAGCAGTTGACCCACTCTAAGCAGGAGGGCAGCAGACTGGGCAAAAAAACAGACTGTCAGGCCTGTATGGCACCATTGGTTAGTCATCACCACACCCTCTGCTGTGCCTCTCCTCCCACTACAGAGCATGGCAAGTCACCAACACACCATACCAGCATCGTCAAGGAAATAACCAACACTGCATTTTATCATTCTCGACCTCAATGAGTGTGATTTGATAAGAAAAACTGTAAGATTAGACAATTTCTGTTGTTTGTTGTTTTTTATGTAACCCAGTTACAAGGTGAAAAATAAACTCCTACTAGAGGACTGCACAGGAATTGGAAAACCCCATGGGACCATACGCAAATCTCCCAGGAGTGGGTTGTTTTAACTTCACTGCAGACAGTCATAGAATTATCTGGGGGTTCATTGATTTATTGCCAAACTCTAGAATGGAGTCAACAAATGAAGTCGTAAAGAAAATTAAAGAAGGTTTTTACAATACAAAGGGCAATCTGACATTTGGACGAATTTTCCAGTTGTTACTGATGAAGACGGAAAAGAACTGGACTTTGTTGCAACAGATTTTCAAAGTACTGCGATACAACAGGTGCTTCTGTTACTTATGGGCTAAAATGACACCTGCTCCATTCTTCCTGCACTCTTTCAAAGATGAAGCACTTCTTCCTGCACATATTAAGCAAGATGCTATCGAGACATATATGAAATGTGTACGTACAGTCTTAGAGTTAATAATGTTTTTGTAGTTTTGCAGTTTGTCATTACCGTCACATATGCATCTCTTTATTGATATTGCACATGTTTTCCTTGCTGGACGGGAAGTATTTAGCTTAGCTGGCAGCTCCTATTATCTTCCTCTATACCTTCCCTTTTTGGGCTCTACCGCCATGTCTCTCTCTCTGGGCATGATTGCGCTATGAATGTGTGAGTGGAGATGGAGATGTGAGGACGGTTGTGCGTGAGGCTGGGCCACCTGACTTCAATCATCTCCCTCTCCCATAAAGAGTCAGCTCAGAATTTCATTCTCTGCCAGTTTGTTCATTCAGCTTCACAGTCAGGCCACCTCGCATTATCTGTCAGTTTGTCAGTGCGTTGTCTTAACTCGTTAATAACTTGAATGATGGAGGTGGCTCCAGTTTCCTCTGATCTGCCTGCTGCTCGTCTTCCTCCTGCTAACACTTGGACTCCATCAGATGGTACTCTAGACAAATCCGTCTCTGCTCTGCTGTCCTACCACGCTCCATCTTGATTCCTTGCCTGTGCCGGTCTGCATCAGCACCTTAAGCCTCTAACTCTGTACTCTTGCCTTAGCCTCATCCAGCTCCGATTGTTCTGACCAAGCTGTGAAGGTGCAGCTAGTTAAGTAGCATAGCCTAGTGG
>NW_007577828.1:145374-152327 GCF_000690725.1 Stegastes partitus
ATCAACTATGCATTTTTTTATACATTAAACAAACTATAATAACATTATGAAATCCATGCCATATGTTTGTCTTAATCTTTGTAAGACACTCTAATCCAGAACTTTAGAGAATCTCATCACAACGCCAATTTCATAGTTGCTCTAGAGATTTCGGTCAAATCTCATGATAAGCAATATAGTTTTTTTTCTTTTTGCTCAAATACCGTTCCTGACCTCAGAAACGGAGGTTGAGCTACTGTTTAAAAGCTCCAGAAAAGCTACCAAATGAGCCTTGTGATGAGAAAATGCGAGCATCCCTCGCTCCATCCCCATACACTGCTGCTCTGCTGTTTTTGGAAATCATCCCTTAATGGACTTTAAAGTTGCTGAGTTATAGGCTACTGAAGTAACACAGAGTTGTTCACAGTTCAGACTGTATGTTCAGTGATAAATTCAGTGGGTTACTATTAGAAATATTCCTGATTTATCAACGATCGAATAATGATATTTACCCACGTGTAGTCAGCAGATTAGGGAGCCTGAGTGTGTTGGAATGAGTCATGATGGGGTTGTAAAACTGCGGCAGAGTACTTACTCGCCACACAGTTTAGTGGATTAAGGAGTGCCACAGTCACACTCGCTTAAACGTTTGTGTCAACAAGGAAAGCATCTCCCAAGTCACTGGCTAAATCAATGCACCGCACGCTCTCTTGGATGCTTTAGAGGTTATGCAAATGAATGAGGCTGGGATGTGACATTTTGAAAGCCCTGGATGGATCACCCCTATTAGCAAAGGCTTTGACGGATCTTAAAAGGTACTTTCCCCTCCCATGATGGCCGTTTATTCTACTCTCTCGCTCCTCTTTCAAGATGATTTGTGGTCAGCAGGGTCACCGGTGAGTTCATATAAAACAAACACAGCCCCTGCTGTAGGGGAGCCCACCTGTGAAATAGAAGCCGGCGGTAAAGAAGCTGTCAGGATTCAGGAAGCAGAGAGCAAATAACTGATTCTGTGTTGCATCAGGATGAGCAAATGTGGCGAAGAAACCTGGGTTTGCTGAGACCGAGAGTGCTCTACATTTTTATCACTCTGTTGTTTCACAGTAGTGATTTATGGAGATGAGGCCCGTCGTACAACAAGCTGTGTGTCGCTGCAGAGTCAACAATGGGGCTTTCCCAGAGCACCAATCGGAGGCAATAATTGCTCATCTGCAAAATGATCACATGGCGAAGACGCGTCATAAAATGAGAACAAAATGTCATATTCGCTCTCCCCATTAAAGGGTGAATATTGTTTGCACCGTGCCCAAGTGACATGCTAACCTTTATGAAAAATTGGATGCAGCACTTAACTGATTAGATGACAATAGTGTAGCATAATAGCTCTCGTACGGAGGAAACTGCACTTTATGATTAAAACAGGGCACCACCGGATATAATCTGGAAATTGATTGTTATTATTTGAAGACTGAATATGAATAAATCATCAAATCTGCATGTATTGATCAGTCTCACAATCAGAAGTCGTGAACTCTAATTTCATTGACCTCCAGTTCCCAAACCAAGAAATATATGAACCATTGATAGTTACACACAAAACACTGTAAGAGTTAACGTAAGACGCACAATATTAAACAAGGAAAACTCTATCAAAGTAGAATCAAAAGAAGAAGAAATCATCAAAGAACAAAGAGTCCAGAATTTTAACTGTGCACATGGCACCAAAAACAGTGAAAAGCCACAAATTAAGTGAAACAAACAAAGAAAAAAGTCTATGTTTAAGAAAAACTAAGAAAAAGCTTCTCTTCTAATGACTTTCTTTCATACAGAAAGTTCTCTAGAGGCAGTCATGGATGTGTTCATCTCAATTGGTGTTCTTGAGCTTCTCTAATCATAAAATGTCAAATACCTTTACTTAACCTTAACTTGTTCTGAATTCATTTCCTAAGTATACGAGGTGTGTCAGAAAAGTTCCAGGACTGGTGTCACAAAAGATATATTTCAAAGCCAAACTACAAACTATGAGTTTTCCCCTTCAGATGATCAACCAGCATGTCTACAAAGAGATCCTGCAGCGTTTGCTTCGTTCAGAAGAGGCAGAGTTGTGGCAGGACAAGTCGTGGCTGCTTCACCATGACAACTTGCCTGTTCACAATGCCCTGAGCATCAGACAGTTCCTGGCTGAAAAGAACATCATCGTGCTGGAGCATCCTCCCTACTCACCCCACCTGGCTCCGTGGGATTTTTTCCTCTTCCCCAAGCTCAAGGGGGTCATCAAGGGGACCCGCTTTGAAGACGTGGACGACATCAAGATGGCTGTGACGACGGAGCTGCGGAGGATCCTGGAAGAATCCTTCCAGGAGTGCATGGCGGCGTGGCAGAGAAGGCTGAGAAAGTGTGTTAGACTCCAGGGGGAAAACTTGTAGTTGGGATTTGAAATATATCTTTTGTGACACCAGTCCTGAAACTTTTCTGACACCTCGTATGCATTCACGGTTAAACATCTACTATGATTACAGATCCTATGATCACTGAATATGTGATTAAAATGGCATCAAACGTGATGTGTTTATCTTATATGGTTTCTGAGAAGAAAAAAAAATTGTACAAACATGCATACAAATCGTGACATTTCAGGATATATTATAGTAAACTTCTAATATATCTAAGAACACAAGTCTATGCATTTCACAAGTAGAAAAATAAAACTTTAGATTTATACATAATTAGAATAAAAGTCTCTCTGTGTCTTTTATGGTCTTGAAAAGGGGGCTGACGGTCTAAAAAAAAAAAAAAAAACACCTTAGATGTGAGTTTTTCTTTAATACTGGTCCTAATGACCACGATTACTGAGTGAAGTTGGAGTCACTTAATTTCGATTAGTTCATTCTTTTACAGAAAGGCCCGAGTGTTTAAAGGAGGAAAAGAAGGCCAGGAGGTCACAGTATATACTCTCCTCTTCTGTTGAGGTTAGGTTTTCTTCAGTTGGTGACCATTTTCAGGCTTTTGGAAATTAGGAGACACCCTGTTGTCTCAAGAGGGTCATAAATGATCATCTTTATGTAAGCCTCCGACTCAGGTGTTGCTTTTGGATGAACATTTGGGCTTAGTTGCTTTTTCCAACTGTACACATGTGAGAAAGGGTCCCTGGATTTTAAGTGTGCTGCTCTGAAATGTGCCCGGGAATAAGCTGTTGTTCCACTTTTTAATACGCCACAATAGCAACCCCCCCCCCCCCTAAAAAGAAGCACATTACGGCTGATGAGACTGCAATTATCTAGTTAAAAGTCCTTTTAACTAGACCAACAATGAATGAGGGAAGAATAGAGCGGTTGATTGAATTCTGACACACAAAAGCGCTCAGTTAGGAGCAGAATGTAAAATCATTGGTGTTACCTGCAATTACAGCACACGGTACTGGCACATGATGAGGCTGCCTCTGTTCACCATCAGGGTACTGAGCTCCTGTAGCAGAGAAAGCTAAATTGCATGACAAATCTTTGGGCGCATTAGGAACGTGTGCATATTTAGTTTATCTTTTTTTTTTTTTTTAATTTGTTTGTTTCAGGATTAACTTGCCAATAATTCTAAAGCGGTAATTAGCGAGACAGAACATTCACGTGAGAAAGAACTGCAGCATGTGTTAGCCGGGCTGCAAATGTGTTACTAATGGCACGCATAAACTGTGAAGCTAATCACAATGACATTGCAAAGAGCGACTGTAACGTCCCCAAAGAAGCATTACATATAAACTCAGATAGCAGCTCCTTCATTATGAGGAATGTTCCATTTGTCATCCTTCCACCAGGCACCCTACAATCATTTACAGCGCTGGGAATTGTGGAAAACAAGACAAATGGCCTATGGGGTGGGTTAGTGTGATGGTGGGGTCCCTCAATTCCTTCCTGTGTGGTAAAACTACTAAATTCTCACTGTTAAGTCATATTAGAAAGTCAAACAAAATACGACAGAAAGCTTTACTGTATCCCTAAACCTCTGTTATTATTAGCATTGTGTCATATTTTGCACAGCACATGTAGTGTACTGTGTGTACGGGTAATTTAATCAGACACAAATAAACCAGAAGTACTAATAAACCACTACATTATTACAGGTTTCTCCACCCTTGATGTGCTGAGCAGTCTTGGATTTGTAGGTCTGAGGTTTTTCCAACTTGAAATCTGACTGCAGGGGACGTTCCAGTTGAATTTCTGACTTCCCAGTTCAAATGGAACCCACCAATAGATCGCCGCATACGGTCTTACATCTCCAGCCGCAGCCATGACACGAGGTAAAGATGCCGTGCATGGAAATTTGCATTATTCATGATTCTGATTGGCTGAAAGTGAACCTGGGGCCACATTTCCAACCAATCAGAGGAGATGGTCATGAATAATACATATTTTATGTTAATACCCTCTGAGTGGAGTCTGGGCTTTAGGAAAAGGAGAACTTAAAGAAATCTAGAAAGCATTTGGTGAATAAAATGTCTGATGTGTTTAAAACAGTACAACAATAAGTGAAAAAAGAGCCATAATACCTGAGCTTGAACAGAATATGCTACCAAATGAAAACATCCTCCACTGTATAGGCCACGTACTAACCATCAAAAAACAAATGCTTTTTAAAGACAGGAACCTATAACCTATTTAAATATTTTCAGGTATTTTGCTAGGACAGTCACAGCAGTGAAGAAATGTGATTGTGTGTGATGATCTCCCGTGGGAAGAGATCCGCTAGTGCCGGTACTGAGAGAAAATAAAATTTTTACAGCTTTGGATTGGACTTTCATTGCTGAATAAATGGAACGACTGGTCATTACCAAAACTTATGGGAGCAGACTAGCAACACCAATATGTACAAATATGATTATTCAAACTGCAAGATTCCCACAGTCAACACAGTACTTTTACTTTTATTTTTACATTTATGATTTTAGTCATTCTAAATACTTAATTACAATAAAATAAATTGATAATCTTACAACATGCAACCAGTTCTAGTGCATGAATCAGTTACTGACATGCCACTAATAGTGACACACTATGCATGATACCATCTATCAATGATAGATAAGTAATGCAGGAGAAATGTATGAGATGTAAAATTGCACAAATCAAGCAGTAACAAAGGAGGTGGCAGTGGCATTGCCGTCTATTATATCTATAGGCTCAACATATTGTAGAACTGCGTGTTTGTTTTCTTTTATGTATATTTATTTCTATTGAAGTGTGCTGATATCTGCGTATACACTGTTGTATATACATAAAGCTGGAATACTTTTTTTTTTTTTTTACCACTTCTCATGAAATGATTGTGACAATGCGATTCATTCTTGATAAAGTGTATATCATCTATCCATCCATCCATCCATCCATCCATCCATCCATCCATCCATCCATCCATCCATCCATTTTCTTCCGCTTGTCTGGGGTCGGGTCGCAGGGGCAGCAGGCGGAGCAGCTCATTCCAGACTTCCCTCCCCCCAGCGACGCTTTCCAGGTCTTCCTGGGGGATCCTGAGGCATCCCAGGCCAGCCGAGAGATATAATCCCGCCAGCAAGTTCTGGCTCTGCCCCAAGGTCTCCTCTGAGGTGGACGTGTTCGGAAGACCTCTAGAGGAAGCCTCTCCGGAGGCATCCGGAACAGATATCCAAACCACCTCAACTGGTTCCTTTCAACATGAAGGAGCAGCTATGAGGAGGCAGCTACCTATGGTCACGACCCAAAGTTCGTGACCATAGATGAGGGTTGGGACAAAGATGGACTGATAACTTGAGAGCTGAGCCACAACGGTCCGGTACAGCGCCCGCATTACTGCTGACACTGCACCGAGCCACCTATCCACCTCGCACATTTTCCCATCACTCGTGAACAAGATCCCAAGATACTTAAACTCCCTCGCTTGAGGAAGCAACTCCCCCCCCCTCCCGGCAGAGGACCATGGCCTCGGACTTGGAGGTATTGATCCGCATCCCCACCGCTTCATATTCGGCTGCAAACCGCTCCAGTTCGTGCTGAAGGTCACGGTCTGATGAAGTCAGCAGTACCATGTTGTCTGCAAAAAGTAAAGACGCGATCCTGAGGTCCCCAAACCGGACACCCTCCTCACCCTGGCTGCGCCTTGAGATCCTGTCCATAAAGACCACAAACAGGATCGGGGACAAGGGGCATCCCTAGCGGAGTCCAACACCTACTGGGAACATGTCCGACTTATTGCCAAGAATGTGGACACAGCTCGCACTTTGGTTGAACAGGGACCGAATGGCTCATAGCAGCAAGCCTGGTACCCCATACTCCCTCAGTACCCCCAACAGAGTCCCTCAGGGAACACGGCCATAGGCCTTCTCCAGGTCCACAAAGCACATGTGGACTGGCAGGTCGAATTCCCCCCTCAGCAGCTCTGCAAGGGTAAAGAGCTGGTCCACTGTTCCACGACCAGGATAGAATCCGCATTGCTCAATGTGTAGTCGTGTATATCGTCTCAAAACATTATTGATATCACAGTATACATACAATACATATCACAGTCAAAATTAAACCACAATTCACTTTTGCAAACTGTGTATTCAGGCTTAAACAAAATTGGTGGCATTGAACAAATAGATTAAGGGTTTTGTTTCAGTTTTTTAACTTTGGTCAATGTAACAAGAAACCACTAATATTGAGTATGGCCACCCCTGACATGGATCAATGCGTTAGAACATCATGGCATACTGTCCACAAGCTGATTGATGGTGTCAGTGGGCAGGACGTCCCACTCTTCGGTCAGAACTGGTTCCCCTGGGTAACTGGCACTCAGTATGTAATCATTGCACCTGATGTGTCGAAATAGAAATAAAAAGAAGAATGTGTCTGATAACAAAAATTAATCCAACTTTATGGGCAACGGTATATTTAAACAATACTTAATTTAACTGTCCAATAAAGAAAGAAATTAGCTTTAACATTGCCTCAGGTCAAAAAAAAAAAAAA
>NW_007577828.1:152348-160934 GCF_000690725.1 Stegastes partitus
CGTGCTGAAGGTCACGGTCTGATGAAGCCAGCAGTACCATGTCATCTGCAAAAAGCAGAGACGCTATCCTGAGGTCCGGACACCCTCCTCACCCTGGCTGCGCCTTGAGATCCTGTCCATGAAGACCACAAACAGGATTGGGGACAAGGGGCAGCCCTGGCGGAGTCCAGCACCCACTGGGAACGTGTCCAACTTATTGCCAAGAACGTGGACACAGTTTGCACTTTGGTTGAACAGGGACCGAATGGCTCATAGCAGTGAGCCTGGTACCCCATACTCCCTCAGTACCCCCCACAGAGTCCCTCAGGGAACACGGTCATAGGCCTTCTCCAGATCCACTGGCAGGTCGAATTCCCCCCTCAGCAGCTCTGCAAGGGTAAAGAGCTGGTCCACTGTTCCACAACTAGGACGGAATCCACATTGCTCAATGTGTAGTCGTGTCTATCGTCTCAAAACTTTATTGATATCATAATATACATACAATACATATCACAGTCAAAATTCAACCACAATTCACTTTTGCAAACTGTATATTCAGGTTTAGACAAAATTGGGGGCATTGAACAAATAGATTAAGGGTTTTGTTTACATTTTTTAACTTTGGTCAATGTAACAAGAAACCACTAATATTGAGTATGGCCACCCCTGACATGGATCAATGCATTAGGACATCGTGGCATACTGTCCACCAGCTGGTTGATGGTGTCAGTGGGCAGGACGTCCCACTCTTTGGTCAGGATGGGTTTCTCCTGGGTAACTGGGACTCAGTATGTAATCATTGCACCTGATGTGTCGAAATAGAAATAGAAATAAAAAGAAGAACGTGTCTGATAACAAAAATTAATCCAACTTTATGCGCAACAGTATATTTAAACAATACTTAATTTAACTGTCCAATAAAGAAAGAAGTGAGCTTTAACATTGCCTCAGGTCAAAAAAAAAAAAAAGAAAAGGATCCTCTGATTGCACAGTTCCCTTGGAATTAATTCATTTTTGAAGCCCGGTCTTTAGTCTGACTCACATGTTCTGCCATCGCTGCTGGCTGATGTGAAATGTCTGCTGAACCTCATTACCCCGGGACAGCACTTTGACTGCAGCATCATTGATAAACCCTTCTGCCTTGAACTAGCTGCTGTTGTGTTTTGTTAATCATTTAGATCCTGCAACGAGAAGGTTCAGGTCAAAAGAGTTAAACTTTCACCTTAAAACTGCCCGTCTCGCTACAGACTTTTATCGCCGACCAACGTAATTGAAGAAACTGCGAGTTTCTTTGATCAAGGGCACTTGTTTATCAAGGGCACTTGATAGGCAGTTGTGGAGGGAACTGAGAGCACTTCTTATTAAACTTCCATACCCAGATATTTTTTTCCAGCCAAAATTCAAACTAGTGACCTTGTCAAATGCTTATTTCTATATCCACCAGGCCGCCGCCGTGCCAAAAAATTGATGACTACTACAACCACTCCACTTAATGTTGTAACACCATGTGCCGTAATAGGAAAGACTGTATTTTCCATTTTCCACCCCCCCCTCCCCATTCATAAATACATCCTCATGTCTCCACTGCATATTTCACTAGAGGACAATGGAGTCACACAAATCGTCACACAAATCTCTATTGGCAATGTCTGACATCTAATCTAATACTTGTCCTCCCTCCATTTATTTTCACTGCTGGTTTAACAGACAATTATGTTTTTAGCATTTGTGACTTCCAGCGTGCAGACCTTCCTGTATCTTATTGAGCGACTTTTCATCCAGGCGGGATACTTGGTTCGCCCCGGCTATGAGTGTCAGGACGCTTCATAAAGCTTCGATGAGTCCGTTTAGGTTGGCCATCCAGATTCGTTACCAGATCGGAGCTTTGCGAAGGACTTCAACACACTCAGACTGCTTAAAAACAAAGAGAGAGATATCAGATAATATGGTCAAATCAGTATAGATTAGATGTTTTGATGTAGCTCAAAAGTGCCACCATGTCTACAGCATGTGAGGTCGGTCTCTATATGTATCTGGATGTTTTGTTATTTCTCTTTCTGGTGGTGCATGTATCAGTGTTGAACCAAAAAAATATATTTAAAAAAAAATTCTGAGTTGTCTCTTTATTCCGATATTCTCTCTCTCTTGCTTCAGGCGAAGACAGCAATACACCAAATGCACACCCACATGCATCATTTCAACAGCATCCCCTTTGGTGACAAGTCCATTCCCACAAGCATTATCTAACATAATATTACACTCCAAAATAGCAAGACTGTTAAAAGGAAGGATGGAGTCATGCAAAAATGTAGGAACAGGAATTTTAATTGTTCGTCATCAAATCCAGTTAATCACATTTGAATATATATATATATGTATGTCTGCTTCTTCTTCTTCTTCTTCTGGTCCCACACAGCCTGCTTAGGAGCCTTTAACATAAGGAGATGTTTCCATGAATGTAATGATTAATATTGCACCGTAACATGTGCTGTATTTGTAGAATTATTTATTGATTTCAGTCAGGGGGTCTTTGGCTCCGGGTGACATATGAGTCTGAGCAACCTGTGTTACGACGCAGTACCTGTGGTACACGGATGATGAAGCCATGCGTTCAAAATCGCATTAGCATGGCTTTGACCAGTTTTACATAACGTATCCCCAGACGCCGCCGCTCCCACGGGGGGACGTGAATAAAGCATAAGGCCTTATGCGGTATCTTCCTGTGTTCTAAATATCCTCTCTCAACTTTTTATAAATGTGCAGTATTTATCATTTGGAATTCTACCACAAAAAAAAAAAAAACCCCTCTGTGTATCACTGGGGGAAGGAGAGGGAAATGGCAAAGGGAGTACTGGAATAAATTATTCGCAGACAAATCTTTTATTCCAACACAGAGCACAGAAAACAAGTGTGCCAGCTCCCCCAGTAATTCAAGAGGTACTTTTCTTTTGTTCTGCCCTTTGTTTTCAGTATGAATGTGGAAATAGAAGTTGCTAAATAAGGCTCCTCCCATTTCCCAATTCCCACACGAACATTGTCTGTCTTTCTCTTTCACTTTGGCAACACCCTCTTAAGTAATAGATCAGTGCGTTTTTTTGTTGGTTTTCAGTAACTTGTACATCTAGAGTCAGGTCCGTAATTTGAATTGGAAGCGACACACTCGGAGCTGGCGGGAGCGTCCCCTCTAGTGTTTATTTAGTTAGCCAATTTAATAAATTACCTGTGGTGGTCATATAATTGAGTTGACCTTATAAAATAACAAGACGGATGGATCTGACGTGTCACAATGGGCACCGCGCCGCCTTCCACCCTGTGTGACCCTCTTTTTTCATTGTTTGGACTGGAGCCTCTTATTAAGACTTCATTACTGCCACACTGTTAATATTTTATCCTCATTCTCTCCAGCTGCTTTTGGATAGAGAGGAGGAAAGCCTCGGTCAAAGGAATGAGATCGAAGGAAAGGGACAAAAAAGCTCTGTCATCGTGCGGCAATAAATGAAAGTGTTAAAGCAAATGTGGTGCCAGGACGGGGTATCACATAATGACTCACACACCCACATTAATAAGTATTCTCATTAGATCATGTTTTGCATGATGAGCGGAGCTTCCAAACAAGAAAGTCTGCTTTCAAGCCCTTAGTTTCGTTGGAAGCCCCAAAGGGTCAAATTCACACCATTGAACAGGTGGATTAATCTTTGCAGTGTTGGAATTTATGAACTTACAAACTGTTTCCAGCATCAGTCCAGGGATTCAGACTGAACCATTCCCTCAAAATCCCACCTTGTCTAACCTTTACCTCGCTACCTCCCTTCTCGCGAACGCTCGAACTCAAAAGAAACGGATTACTGCAGTAGCCAAGGACTGCACTCGGAGCTGCTTCTGGGTAAAACTCTGCGAGTCTTAGAATAACATTCTGTTGTTCTTTAGTAAAGCGTGTTCTCTCTGCCAGCGCAGTCTCTTGATCATGTCGAATGTTGCGTCAATCGGAGAAGCACTGCAGTTTCTCCAGGAATGTTTCAAGGCCTGCCTTGTTCTTGCACCTGGGGTTCAAGTGCATGCTTGAATTATTGATGCCCCACAGGTGCATACAGTACGGTAAAAGATGCATAACCCGCATCTCCTCCAACTAAGGACTGTATTCAGAAAGTGATATTCAATGCTGTGAGATGTTAGAATCTCTAAATCTTAAAAATACACTACAAATGACCACCATCATAGCAATTAAAGGAAAATTATCATCTGCTTGTGGTGCAAAAGGAGGAGGAATTGCATCATCTCCCAGCTCCCACCAGCCAGAGTACTGCAGTGATGCAGATGTTTTGTACAACATCAAAATGTGTTTGCTTGGTTATGTGTATATGTCTGTGTGTTGTCTCCATGCTTTAGTGCGTATGCTGCATGTGTAGCTGCTGCACCGCCTGTGTGTGTGCGTGCGTGCTTGAGAGTGTGTATACGTGTGTGTGTGTGTTACAGAGAGAGAGAGAACGAGAGAGAGAGAACGAGAGATCTTGAGATACCTGGCATCGTTGATGCCTCTGTTTGTTTGGCTCCAGGCTTTCAGACTGTCAGTGCGAGGGCTGTGTAGTGAAACAAAACATGCTGTCATCTCCGTAACAAGTCTAGCCGCTGGGATTCAACACACACCTCTGTGAGACAAGATGCTATGGCACAGCCTCTAACTCTCCACATTCTGGCTCCAGCAGTTGACACTTAGGACCGGAGTTGCTCTGGGGATATTGCAAAGCTAAGAAACACACCTCTGTTGGAGCATTTCATTTTGCTGTTTCTTTCGGCTTTTTGCAGCTCAGTCATTTTTTTTTTTTGTCTAAGTACATTACATGAGGCAAATATGACAAGATGCTAATCATGTATCTTCTTGGGAAATCAGCCTTGGCTTGAGAGATAAGGTATCACACAAACAGATATCTGGAGACAAATGTGATCATCTAAGAGGAGGTGGAAATGCCTTCTTGCTTTGAATTGTTTTTTTTCTCACCCTGCAATTCTGAGCCAACTTTCATGTTGTTTGTCTTTGCCCATCTGTTGTCTAAACACTATGCTCCTAGAGGCACATCAACCCTGGTCTGTAAGCTGTTACAGACGGGAAGTCAAGCGCCTCTTTCAATTACTCTCTTATTGGCTTAGACCTCCCTCTGGACAGGCCAGACCCTGTGTCAATCTTGCTCGTAATGAGAGGAGATCTCCCCCCACGGAGGAAGTGTCTCTTTGGGTTTACGTTATGTGTCCTCCTGCTCTAACCCAACAAATAGGAAGTGCAGGGGGTGGGGATTGTGTGTTTGACCACAGTTGTGCGCTGCATGTGTGTCCACCGCTCTACTCTGCATTTAACCATCCTCTCCAGCCATAATCACTTCACACATATAATCCCTTCCCGATCTCAATCATCTATCTGAACACAATCTGTGACCAACTAAGCACCACTTTCTGGAGCCCCGTTTGACATTTTGTTCAACAGAGCACGCTGCCCTTTTGCCTGCCAGCTAGTTGTCTGCTGTAGTTGGCCAGTGCAATAAAACATCACACCAAAACCTCTCTTCCAACGAAAACTTAACTTTTTTTTTTTTTTCTCTGCTCTTCCCCGGGGATCACAAGTGTGTTATATGTAAGTGTGTGTGTCAGCAGCGCAAGTGTGTGTTTGCATTTCCCAGCCAGACAGCTGTACGCCAGCCCAGTGTGAAGGTCAGGGTACAGCCCGGCTAGCAGCAGGAGATGTCACACCAGGACAGGCCATGGCAGCCATGCACAAAATTGCCTCAACAGATCACAGACCTCCACCCATCTGCTGTGACGCCAGATTGGGGGGTTGCAGAAGGTTGAATTCAGTGGTTGAGCTAATAGCTCTCAGTGAGATTCACCGCAGTAGCATCAACCGATTTGTAAATTAAGTGTTTATTCCCTCAGAGATTTGTGAATTAATGAAATACTATTGAAATGCCCTGTGATTGTTAGTGAGGTTTCACGACAGACACGGAGCAATCAGGTGGTATGATCGCTAAAAGCCATTTAACCAGAGTTGCATGTTTGCTTTTTTTTTGTTTCTTATTAAATTAAATAGCAATATTAGCTTAGGTAGTTGGGCTGCAATCATCTCTCTTAAATGGCAGAAGAATAGCAGCCAGTGTCAGGATCCTGCATTACCAGATGTGACAAGATGATGACTCGTGTTGTTGCTAGGCAGCATTTTCAGAACAGCAGTCCAGACGAATGATAGCTAATTTACTGTCCACTAGACGTAATGATGAAAATATGTCTTTCAACTGCTTACCACCACCTGTGGTACAACAACAGCCAAACTGTCGAGGTAAGCAAAACATATCGTGAGCATCAGGGTTCATCAGAGAGAGCTAGATGTGCAAACTAAAGAGGTGCTTCTGTTTCCCGAACCCGCCACAAACATACCTCAAAAGCACAAGCAGTGTTGTTGTCGAGGGTTTCAACAGATCTGGGATGAAACTTTAACTCATCCTGACATCATCCGCTTTCTACGAACCCGACAAAGTCACACGTGTAAATACCAGCATCACCCGGCGCATGTATCACGAAAATAATACAGCCGGTGGTGAAGACGAGGAGAGGGAACTGACAAGTGCAGAGCGGTGACTAAGTTTCTGTGTCAAAGTTTAATTACATTCTCATAGTATGGAAATTATAAAACTGCTGACCTGTGGGAGAATTTGATGGCTTGCAGTCACACTGCATAGAATATGTATTATTATTATATACAGCGTTGAGATTGGTTGGGGGGCTGAACAGAAAGTCTGCGAGCGAGCGCCTTTCTGTCGGCAGTTTCTATTTCTGTTTCCGTTCCTTGTGGCTGATGTGTCCCATCTTGGAGGAGTCAATCTTCCTCACAAAGGAGGAGCCTGCCTTCCCCGGGGACATCGTTTATTCATGTATCAGATTTATTTTTTGCTGCCATGGCCTCCCAGGATTCACACCGCATTTATTACAGGGGGGTAATGAAAATTGAATTCATATGGCAAAGCCCCACATGCATTGTGTGACTTGGGTGCAATGTGCAGGTCTCCTCCCTCCACTATGGCTGGCTGCAAGCGCAGTCCCCAAGTTTAGATTTTTTTGCAGTTTAAAAAAAAAAAAAGAACAACAAAAAAAAACCTTGAAAGTTTTCAAGGAGAAAATTGTGTCAATTGGAAGTTAAAAAATAAATATTTAAGGATGGAAAGTTTGTTTTTGGTTCTTTTTCTTGCTTCACTTGCAGTTTGCTGGTGAGAAAAATTGAGCTGCTGGTAGACTTGAAGTAAAGAATAAAAAAAAAAAAGTCAGCTGCTCTTTGAAACAGCTGATTGCATATGCACCTATCATCTTCTATTCACTTTATGATGAGCTCACAGTTCACAGTTGGGAAGAATGCAATGATTTGTTGAACGCGGTGAGACAGCTCCAGGAACATGTCTTGTTTTATTTCATGTTTGGAGGAAATAAATCAAATAAATCAAACAATTTCATATTATAATACTACTTATATACTCACAGAAGTTGGCGTTGTTGTTAAGTTTACTTCATGTGCATTTCGAGTTGGATATTTGCTTCGGACAACTATTCATATATTTGGATTATTCACCATTTTCCAAACTAAATTTATGCTAAAAAATGAACATTTTGTCATAATGAGCTGAATTCTTGAATTATGTTAATGTTTTTGTCTGAGGTGACACTGACTTTGTTCTTTGACCACCAAATTCTAATGAGTTCATCCTGGAGTCCAGATGAATGTTTCAGCCAAATTTGAAGAAATCCCCTCCAGGCGTACCCTGAGGTATCGCATTAACAATAATGGGACGGACAATCCCTCTGCTGTGGCCGCTGTAGAGGCATAAAAACATTTCAGTTATTGGACAGAAAGAAAATCTGTCAATAACTCATCTGTCTCTATTATGCCTGTAGGTGCAATGCAGAGTAGCAGTGAAGCTAAACACTTTCTTTTTTTAAAAATTGGACCAAAGTTATTTGGAAAAATGTCTTAGTTCAGGGAGTAGGAAAATGGACGGGATGAAATCAAACCTTCATTTGTTCATTCACGACTCTCTGGACTGTATAACTGATATTCAGTACTTTGCTGTGAGGCGTAGAGCAAATTAAACGTTGTGCATCTATAATGTGATTTATTGCAGAAGGTAGCGTATAGAGCATGCTGTCAGATATTTTCTTTTGTTCCATGGTGAATAAATTCCACTTTTGGAATTCAGACAATTCAGTGAAATGGTATTGAAATTAAGAGCCGTTCTGATTATGTGTCAAATCAGTTATGTTTCATGATAGGAAGAAACACAGCAACACCATTGAAAGATTAATTTTATTTCACCATGTAAAGTAAAGCATAACAATTAATCAGTCTATGATAGTAAAAGTAAGATGAGTAAATAAACATATTAGCTTAAAGGCTGTGTCCAAAATCCCTCCCTGTTGATAAAATAGTGCACTAATGTCTGCCATTTTATTGGAGTTTAAGAAGTCTTCATTAGTATATAATGTCCTCAAAATTCTACAAGTGAACACAAAAGCAGTGTCATGTTTCTCATTGTTGTGAGTAATCCAACAATAGAATGTGTTGCATTTCATAAATGT
>NW_007577828.1:161412-166190 GCF_000690725.1 Stegastes partitus
CAATTACATTTAAATGTGAAATGAATCAAAATTTAATCACCTCTTAATAATCGCATTATAAAATTGAGGATTTCCTTTTGTAAACAGTCAAATATATATACATATATTTCCCAAAGATCATATTGAAAACACAGGAAGCAAAGCAGAGACTCAACAGTGAATACACCTGTCATTTCCAACTTCTCAAGCGGCGTAAACCTGGTTATAAAATGACCTATAAAGTGAACTTTCTCAGTTTGAGGCATATGGGATTTGTCTGTCTATATGTCTGCACAGCGGCTGCACGTGAAAAAAGGATTTAAGAACAGGAATTGGAAAAAAAATACTATTGTGTGACTTCATAGTATACAGGAAGATATCTGACCAACGAAAAATATTTGAAACCAAGTTGCAGCAGTAGTCAGGAGATAGATTCAGACTGGGCACAGGGGTGTCAGAATCTGAGTTTCTGTGACAGCTCGGACAATGATGTTGCATTAATATCTATAGATGGCATGTAAGGGGGGGAAAGTAAACCTTGCTTGTGCATCAGCAACTATTTTTTTTACTTTTTTTGTTTGTTTTAAATTTGTAAATGACAAAACGAAGCTTAATAAATACAGAGAACACATTCTTTAGTCTTCTGATGGCCAAGATGAATTTGTTTGGCTCATTCGAGGTCCAGCACATCTTGCATGAGGACTACGACAGTGAATGCACCGTCCTCACAGTGAAGCACAAAAGTGATGATATGGGGCAGCATGAGTCTGGGGGACATGACATTCATATAGATGGCACCATGAATGCTCGTGGATATTTGATAAGTCTGCAAAGCCTTGGCAGAAGAGAAAAATTCTACCATGAAAACAATCCAAGGCACACTGCCAAAAGAGTTCCTGAAGGAGAATAAGTAAGTAAAAACTATGACTTAGCACAACTATGTTGCCTGACCTGAATCCGATATACGACCTTTGGGGTAAGAAAAAGGTGGAGCAACACATCTCCTCCAACACTTGAAAAATAAAAAAGAAAATGCCAGAAATTTGGTATCCTTCATGCCATAGAGGATTGAGTCTGTTATCAAAAATATATGTGGGCACATGAAGTATTGGATAAAAAAAAACTTGAATGTCAGTAATGAAAGGTTTACTAACTTTAGTCGCATTGGATTAGGAGGCCTGTGCTTTCATTGTTGTAAATCTAGCCTGTCACCTTTTACATCAAAATTAGAAATCATATTTTTGTACTTAAGGTGATGCAATTGTGAATAATCTGTTGCTGGATGGTAAATAAGTGACAGCAATTTCAGACAGTTTAGCTGAAAGAAAACTGATCATAGAAGAAGTGAATAAACACGTTACAGATCAAAAGCTACAAAATTGTTATGAAAAAAAAAACCTTGATAATGGATAAAAATGAATAAAGATGTCTGTCAGCATTTGTTCGGTCACAGTTCTGACAAAATGACAGNGGTGTGAATGTGAGTGTGCTTGGTTGTCTGTCTCTAAGTGTAGCCCTGTGATAGACTGGTGACCTGTCCAGGGTGTCCTCTGCCTTCACCCTGAGTCAGCTGGGATAGACTCCAGCCCCCCATGACCCTTGTGAGGATTGAGTGGTATATAGATAATGGATGGATGGATGGTTGTGTACATATCATTACCTAAAACGGAAATCTTACTAAATATTTTTTATCCCTTTTTTAACCTTAGATAGGCTAGTTACCATATATGGTAACTTTATTAATTTGCAACAGTTTTTTTTTAAATCACAAAAGTAAAAACATCTTGAAATATCCTTCAGTAGCACTCCAGGGCTGAAATGTTCATTTTCTAAGTATTTCAAGAAGTACCCTATAAAGGGTTAACATGTCGTGTCAAAAGTTGTGACCGGATCTATTTTTATGAATCCACTTCCAGATAGACAAAGATAAAAGCTGCAGGTTCAGAGATCATTTGCTTTTTTTAGATAAAATGAATAACATAAGTTATTAATCATAGCCTGCATTACAGATAAATGAAGCATCAGAAATCATCATTTTACTGTATCACCATCAAACTAATGTGCAGCTGCAACACAGCATAAGCCAGCTGAAGTAGCTGTAAAATGTTACTCAGCTCTAAAGATTATATTTTCGCTCACATCTGCTGACATCTGTTTCCAGCCTTGACAACTTTAGAATAGACTGTGTGATGTGATTAGGAGCATTTTTTTTTTTCGCTGGAGTTCAACGAGAGAATAAAAGACAAAGCCAGGAATAAAACAAACAAACAAACAAACAAAGGGACCGGCCAGATTGACATATTTGGGAAAATGCTGAACTGCAGAGCTCTAACCTTAAAACCTGACCTTAATATTAGACTCAGAGTTGTTGTTTTTTTAGGATACGCTGCTTTCTCTGCTACTAATAGCGCTCTATGGGTGAAATACATTAGTTTGACTGACAGTATTGTAAATATTTCATTTTGTGGTCTATTAGGGATTACATGGATGGAAAGAAAATGAACCGACTGACTAACTGAACCATTCATTTATTTGTTTATTGACTTAAACACTTTGACTGTCACGGTCAACTTGAAACTTCTCCGATAGCTGTAAAGCGGACGCAGGCTGATAGGAAGTCAGTGGCTTGCATAGATTAAAATAAACTGCTGAAAAATATAGAGAGACTTCACACTGTGACCGAGAGTCAGGAACTTTCAATCTCTTTCCTCGGAGGAGTCTTCATCCCCTCCTGCTTCATCTTCGTCCCTCTCCGTTCAGCCCGCTCTGATCGTTTGTCTGCCTTACCTTGAGTACATTTTTACTTCATCTGTCTCGGCGCTGGCTTCCGCGGCGCTGTCTGCCTGACAGGCTGGCCTTTTTAAATGACCGTTTGTCATTGAGGGAAGGTGGCGAGTTACTTTGGTGAGCTGTTTGTCCTCAAGTGTTAGGGCGAAGGGGACGAGGGGAGGAAGAAGGCGGGGAGTGGATGAAGAGACAGAGGGGGAGATGAAGGGAGGAAGGAAAGAGGCGAGGGATGGAGGGAGCAAGAAGAAAGAGAGGAGTGATTTAAAGAAGGAAAATAAATCCTCCCTCTGCTTTAAATGACTGTGAGAGAGAGCATTTTTCATGCCTGATATAACACCAAATTATGAAAGGTAATCTGTCATGTGAGTGTGTGACACAGTGATAGCTTGGGCAGGTGGAGAGGAATCCTACATACTTAAGAGCACAAGTACAGCTGGCTGATCCCTTCAAACATGGCTGATGAGGCCTTTTTTTCTACGGCGGTTCTTTCCCTCTCTCTCTCTCTCTTTGTGCCCCCTCCTCTCCTTCTCATTCTCTCATTTCTGTCTTACAAGCTCACTGGGCCTCGCCTGCTGACATGCTTCAGCACGACCACTAAGCACATCCCCACTGTTGGGTCTAGAGTTCACACTGCTGACAGTGCCAATTCATTAGTGTCCACTGACGCACAGCCAAACTCTAAGTCATAATGCCACGAGGCATTCCTTTTTTTTTTTTTTTTTCCCCAAGANTGCAAGTAGACGTTGCTGCCCGCAACAAAACATTCAACTAAAACTGTTGGCAGAATAAAATATCCTTTTATCACGGGCTTTGCTTTTTTAAAATTACAGCATCGTGACGGCACTGTTTTAAATTGACCTTATGCATTTCAGCAACAAAGAAGTGCTCTGACGCTGAATGACTGCTTTTAAGTCACTGTCTGCACCAAAAGTTGAAGTGTAGCCGGGACTGACAGCGGCGTGTGTGATCACCTTTACCTGCATTTTATTAAACATCTGACTAGTTTAAAAATATAGTATCATACAAAAGGGTGAAGCACTGCCGGAGCTAGGAGAGCGTGGATTTCCAAAGTCAGACAGTCGTTGAGATCAGTTCTCGCTCGCCGTTTGGAAGTCAGCTGGTTGTGTTTGTCTTATTGTATGATGATGAGAATGTGAAGGGGGTTTATGTTGTGTATTATGTGTTGTAGTGCAGCTACACATTAAGGTTGACTCATAAATAAGAGCATTAATTGACTATTAATAACAGCTAATTATACCGATCAGTCCCACATTCTGATTTCAGTGACCTCCAATTTCCTAACATACATAATCAGACACAAAACATTCATTAACCACTGCTACACACAACAACACAACAATGACACAACAGCAAAATATACAAACACAATATGGGAGTAATTGATGGCAGGACTGAAGTTCAGCTATGAAAGCATCCAACAGGTGTGTGAACTGGATAATAGCTGTGAACGTCGATGGAAACACTGAGGAGCCAATTAAATTTTCTAAATTTATGATTTCCTCGATTTTGGGTTAACAGTTCATTCTGATGTATGATGGTATAATTGTCAGCAGGAGAGGGTCTGGAGGTGAGCTGCAGTTCAACAGGCAACTCTTCTGCTCAGAGCTGACAATCTGAGCCATTATCACTTATTTTGGCAAGTAGGTGAAATCTTCAGTTATCGCCAAGAGGGCATTAAATTATCTTCTGGCTGTTAGTTACCTGGTGCCTGGAGCAGATGGTCGTATGAATAGAAGTCTGGGAGTGAACAAAATGGCTTCACACACATGTACAGCTGTGTGAAAGAGTTTTGGTGGTTGTGGAGTGGTTGATCTTCTACTGTAAGGTACCGTATAGTGGTTATAACGAAGTAATACCATAACAGAGTGGCCATTCTTAAAGTGTGTTTACACAGCTATTCTTCATCAACAAGACACTGCACAGTGGAGACTGATTTGGTCAGTTTCACAGTTACACACAGTCCAGTTTTCCTTTGACATGTTCTAAATCAT
>NW_007577828.1:168759-178409 GCF_000690725.1 Stegastes partitus
TTTTTTTTTTTTTTTTCCTTTCTGGATTTGGTCTACAGGAAGGAGCCATTAAAAATGATGTGCTCCCTTCCTTCACACGAGGAACCTAAATCAATTAGGTGGACAAAGAATGACAGTAAATGCACCCAAGCATCAGAAGCCACATTCAGGGAGGGGGAAAAAAAAAAAAGAAAAAACAGAGGCTCATTTCTGTGTGGTTGCCTTCCTCTGAGCCTTTTCAACACTTTAATTAAATCGGATCTGCCTCCTAATTATTCTAATTGATAAATTATAACTTGATTATGTCACATTACGGCTCAGTAAATCTTAAATGCTCATTTGCTTGACAAATACAGAAATGACTTCCACGCATTTGAAGTGAACGCAGGATGGCCTTGGCCGCACCGAGGGGGAATGAACAGAGCGCTGGAGATACCCATTTATTTTCAGTTGCTGCTCAGGGTCGGGTGATAATTTATCTCCTTTAATCACTAGAAGCCCCGTCAATTAGAGGCTTTTTCATCTTATTTCAATGGGAGTTTGGGGTTCAGACTTTTTAATGCACATCCTGGAAGTATATTTTAAAATATATCACCACTTTTTTTTTTCTCTCTTCATGTACTTCTGGTTGGGAAATGGCAGAAACTAAAAGCCTCCTCTAAGACCAACATCAGCTGGAGCTCGGTGATGTTGGTTTTGCTGAATTGAAAACAGAGCAGGATTTGCTTAATGCGATGGAAATATCAATACATGTGAAATGTGTGAAGTCAGGAGTGTCACGGCTACCCCCGCCACTTCAGGACGGGGCGGGGGGAAAGCAAACCAGGAGTCAACAGGACGATGCGTCTCAATCGAGAACCAATCAGCAGCTGCTGCAGAACCAGTGGGCGTGAGTGGTCTGCTGTCCTCTGCAAAGGGGAATTGAATGAACAGTAAGTCTTCCCAAGATGCCCGTTCATCTCGCGGTGACCTCTGACCCACAACATGAACTCTTTACGCCCGCAGCCATCAGCGGCACACAAATAAAACACGTGTGGGTAGCAAGTCTGCATGTGTGTGTCGGAGAAAGCATCGCTGACGGAGACGCAGAGACAAGCGGTTCGGAGGTTACGGACCCTCCGAGGCCTCATTAACTAGGGAGCTTTCTCCGCTTTGTGTGTCGTCTGACGAGATGTGCTGAGTGATGCTCGGTGACCACGCTGTAACTTCAGTTACTTAACTTCAGTCAGGAACCTTCTCGAATCCGGTGTAGTGGCTCGCTTCAGTATACTGCAAGGGGAAAAAAAAAAAAAAAAGGTTTGCTAAATAATTAACTACTCTGCGAAACAACGAAAATAAAACAAGATAGCGGTGAAGGCCAGAGCGTTAAGCTTCATCTGCAGCTTGGTTAGTTAATAGCAGTTTGTTGCAGCAGTAGCAGCAACGCTTGTGCTGTTTTATTATGAATGAGAGCGTAATTGGCACATAGGAGGATCAGTGTAGATGGATGACGCGTATTACTTCCTGTTATTGCCCAAACTGAGCTCTAAAGGCGCGGGGCGTTAACACTGATTACGAGGGGGCTACAAAAATCTCCTGCCATAAATATCCAGGAGTTGGTTTTGATTGATAGCTCAGCGTCGGGTTTTATCCAAGCGACTGCGGCACTAGATGGATGTGCTGTACATGATCAGGCCTTATCATTTTTTAATTACACTCCCCGCATAATTGCGGTTGCATTGTTTCAATTTCTGTGTAGCAAAAGGCTAATGACGGACGGCCCACCTCGTCTCATGAACGACTACTCTGCGTGATCGTCATATTGACGTCCTTTTATTCGGCGTGATAGAAAGCATTGATTGCGGTCAGCGGCAGAAACAGCTCTGATATACAAGTCTTTCTGAAAAGGAACACATTTCTCATGCATTCCTCGCTCTCAACGGTTTCCACTGACATCGAAAACGTGTTAGAGAAAACACAAACAGCCCAGCAGTTGTAGCAATGTGGTATCGTCATAATCACGATAGCCCCAACTTGCAGCAGCATTTCTGTTTTTATTTTAAAGAAGAAGCTTTCAGCAGGCATGTGCACGGGCCCGAAGGTGTGCTGTAACCCCTTAACACAATAACTAAGAATCCATTTTAAGTCTAACAAGAGTATACTGTCTCTGCTACCCGGCGAAAAAGTGCATTCATTTGCATTTCTAGTACATTTTTAAGAAGGAGGTAAAAAGGCTGCCAAATTACTCATTTTTATCTTTAGATGTTTTATTTCTATTCTCAATATGTGATCCTGATAATAAATGAATGAATAAGAGTTTTTTTTTTTTAAAGGAATGTTTAGGCGACTCATAGCATCTGGGTGAGATGGAAAGACTGGTGGTATGTTAATAGGAAGGCAATAAAAATGTCTGGTTAAGGATGTAGAAAGACTGTTTAAAACTTCAGTGATCTGTGTGTAGCATAACTACAAGTTTTCCAGATTTTCTAAACTGTCTTAAGTATTTTTTTTTTCAGTAGTTGTGGACGTGCAACAGAAGACGAGTTCCCCAAAATGTCAATAATGATCCTTGTGGTAAATTCTTCTGACAGGTTAGATTACAGCCTTGGGGTTTGCCTACAGCCTGTCCGCTGGTCTGATTTCTGCTGTTTCTTATGCTGCATTTCTTCTTTTTTTTAAATTGTGATGACTTCCAAAAATGTTTTCACTTCTGCAACTGATGACATCAAAATACATCAGAATGAATTCTCAAGAGAAAGAGGAAGAAGGTTTGCCAGTAAATTAGAGGGATAACAAAGAGAGACGACCGCTCACATTCACACCTTTATTTATTTGTTTATTTAACTTTTATTTTACCAGGTACGTTAATTGAGAACTGAATCTCATTTTCAATAACGACCTGGTCAAAAGGCGGCAAACAAACAAGCAAACAGCAAAAACAGATTACATGAACAGCAAGTCACACTATATTACAAAACTAATTACGCAAAGATTGTAAAATAGAGAGGCTGAAAACAGGTGCAGTGCTCCTGAAGTGTTGCTCTAAGTGATTTTTTAAACAACAAAAGCGGTACGTAGGGTCGATTTAGAATCACCAAATAAACTAACATGTGGGAGCACTCATAGAAAACCCACGCAGGTACAGGGAGAACACAGAAGCTACAGTCTTGACTCGATAATCCGACTTTTAACAATCTGATACCTTGCTATCCGACAGGTTTTTAGGAAAAACGAACAGAACCCATAGAAAATAGCCTTAACATACCGACAGCCTTGGATTCTGACACCGACATGACATTTTATGTCACACATAAGGATAACGGCGTATTATCTGACTGAACAATCCGACAGATTGGCTACGTTCAGACTGCAGGACTTAATGCTCAGTTCAGATTTTTTTGTGAAATCCAATTTTTTTGCAAGTTTGTTCACATTTCTAATTAAATGCGACTTGTATGTGATTTGCTGTGTGAACTTCATTCGACCCAAAAGTGTCCTGCATGCGCAGAAGAGGACACGACGATGTCACACGCAGCAAGCATGCTCAGTGTTTACGGCAGTAAACACGGATGGTAACGGTGGAACGTATCTGCCATTCCCCCCGCCGCTGCTGTCGATGGTGGAAACAGTAGTGTGACCGCTAACTAAACTGGCATCAGCAGCCAAGTACTGCCTGTGCGTTCCGGACACTTCCACCCCGTCTGAGTGCTCCCCCGGGGTGGAAGCATCCCCCTCAACCAAGCCAAATATTCGGATATTCATCATTAATTGGACCTGTGTTGTTCAAACTGTCTTGAAAAGATCAGATACAGGTCGCATGGGGCAAAAAAATCGGATTTGGGTCACTTCAGCCTGCTGTCTGAACGTATTTACCTTTGATGTCTGATGGGCCCATGCACAAGCGTACCGGTCAGTTAGGCTGAAATCCAGCGATGTGTAGTGTTCTAAAAGTATTATAGTTATTATAACAACTATAAACAATAAATATTAACAACAAATGAGCCTTCAAGCATTAAGCCCTCCTTGTATCTCGACCTCCGTCTTGACAATCCAACATAAAAGAAGGTTTTACATTTAGTGTCGGATTATCGAGTCACGACTGTATACTCCAACACTGCTAACCACTGCAACATCTGGTCATCTGAAGGTTAGTATTGTCACTAAAGAAAATACCCACAGAAATGAATGCATCGATTTAACTCACGTTAATCAGGGTTCATCTTGAGGTTCGACTGTGACGCCACTGAAAGCTGCACCAACTTGTGTGAGTCACCGCCGACTTCATCTGCGCGTCTGTTTCATGTTTTGGTATCTGAGGAAATTCTATTTTCCTCGCTTGCCACAAGCTGTGATTTTTTTTCTCAGAGAGGATGGTTTTCATGTTAATTATTCTTGTTGCAGATTTATTGAACTGTCTACATTGCTGATGACAGTGAACAAAATGATTGCACAGGATTTAAATTTTCGGGTGCTGTGATGACATGATTTGTATTCGCCGGTGTAGCGAGCTCACAATTACGGAATTTTCTCATAAAATGACTTCTGAAAAGAAATTGCCGAAAGATGTCCGCGTGCAATTTCCATCAGTGAAGTGATGAATTCAAATCGGGAAGGGGAAAAAAAAAAAAATCAAATACCTCCGCAGTACTTTGAGTCTTGATTTCGAGCTTTCCTGTGCTCGTACTGACAGCATAAATCTCACTTGGTGGAGTTTTGAGGCCAAGGACAATATTGAATAACCAACCGCGGCGGAGTGACAGATTGATCTACCGTGAACATGATACAGATGTAACCACGCTATTCATCTCCTCACTCTGTCAGCGTATTAAGATGCAAGGTGTGTTTGCCATGCCCCGGTAAATAAGCTTTTATTGTGTCAAAGCCTCGGGGACTCATCTGAATATTTAAAATCTTTGTACGAATACACTGATTTAGTGGGAACATCCCCCTCAGGGTGCGAATTTATGAAAGTCAGCTTCCGTTGATCATCATTAATCTTTTAAACGACAGAGAGGAGGCGTTGGGAGGGTGAGAGTGTCCATCTAGAGAAGGGAGACGTCACCAAAATGGTTAAAAAATTAAAATAAATAGTGTATTTTCTTGACTTTACCCCATATGCTGATGGACGAACGGAGGATAAATGTTATGAAATCATCTCGACGGCACAACCGCTTTCAGAAATAGTTACATTTATATTTCGTAAAGCCGAGCTGTTGTTTAACTCTGTGTTCTGCGCTCTGGCAAAATATCAAAAATGAATTTTCCAGGGATAGTAGGTTCAAAGCAATATCAAAACCTCAATCCATCATCAGCGCCTGTTATCTTTGAAAAACCCACATGAACTCAGGTGGATATTGATCACGATACTTGCACACACCAAAAAAAAAAAAAAAATCTGTGGGAGGTCAAGAAAAAAAAAAACTTCCAAGGGACCTCCAATTCCCACAATCCCCAGTTAACCCGAACATCAGCACAAAGTGATGCAGCTCTCAAGGTCAGAGGAGACGTCTATACCTACATAAATCATGAGAGGAGTCATCACAAGAAAAAACTCGAATACCCATAAGCGTCACTCAGCCTCAGTGTGTAAGCATTTTTTTTTCTTCTTCTTCTTTTTCGCCTCACAAAGACATCCATCAGATGTTTTTTTTCTCCATTTTCTAGCTCTCTGTTTTTCATGATTCATCTGTTTTTGTCTTCATGTTTGTTTGCGAGCTCTCCGGCTAAAGGTGAATCTGCAGGCCTTTTTACACGCATGCTGTTTCTGTCTTCTTATCGTCTCTTCGTATTGTGTTAAAACTAGCTCAGAGTGAATATTCACCTTGCCCAGAGGGGCGAGACGCCGCCATTAGTCTGGGTGACGGTTTTGAAAAGCGACGCGAGCAAAAAAATCAAACGGAGATGTCTGTATTTACTGTAGGAAAATGTCAACGTGAGACGTGTTTTGTGATGGATGGTCGCAGCTTCTTCTTTTTTTTTTAATAATTTGAATTTCTTAAGTGGCAGTTTGTGATTTCAACATTTATTGCTATCATTAGGCAGTTACACCCACTCAAGTCTGGGCTTTGGATGTGATCTTATCAGCCACAATAACAGCCCTGAAGGACAGAAACACATCTTTTAGCAGATTGCAGAGTTAATAAGATTCATGTTAATAGCACATTGCTCGTTTAAGTTATCGGGTTGAAAATATGAAATAATTTTCTCATTGTCTATAAATGAAACCATTTTAGTTGCTGTTAACTTCCCAACTCCCAGACAAAGAGCTGCACCAGGCTGTGACTACACTGATAGTGGGACAGCTCGCTGTTGGTTTTAGTCTTCTCTTTGGCTGTATAGTCATAAGGAAAATACAGAAAGTGGAATTACAGCCGTGACTCGATAATCGACGCTTAACAGTCAGAAAACCTTGCTATCCGACAGGTTTTTAGGAAAAACGAATGGAACTAATAGAAAATAGCCTTAACATACCGACAGCCTTGGATTCTGACTCCGACATGAGATTTTATGTCACAAATAAGGATAACAGCGTATTATCTGACTGAACAATCCCACAGATTGGCTATGTTCAGACTGCAGGACTTAATGCTCAATTTAGGTTTTTCTGAAATCCGATTTTTCTGCAAATTTGCTCACATTTCCAATTAAATGCGACTTGTATGTGATCTGCTGTGTGAACTTCATACGACCCAAAAGTGTCCCACATGTACAGAAGAGGACACGACGACGTCACACACAGCGAGCGTGCTCAGTGTTTACGGAAGTAAACATGGATGGTAACGGTGGAGCGTATCTGCCACTCCCCCCGCCACCACCGCTGCCGATGGTGGAAACAGAACTGTGACCACTGTCCTAAACTGGCATCCGCAGCCAAGTATTGCCTGTGCGTTCCGGACACTTCCACCACATCTGAGTGCTCCCCCGGGGTGGAAGCATCCCCCCTCGACGGAGCCAAATATTCGGATATTCATCATTAATTGGATCTGTGTTGTTAAGATTGTCTTGAAAAGATCAGATACAGGTCGCATAGGAGAAACGGGGTCACTTCAGCCTGTTGTCTGAACGTATTTACCTTTGATGTCAACTGACGGGCCCGTGCACAAGCGTACCGGTCAGTTAGGCTGAAATCCAGCGATCGAGTGTTCTAACAATACACTAGTTATTATAACAACTATAAACAATAAATATTAACAACAAATGAGCCTTCCAGCATCAAGCCCTCCTTGTATCTCGACCTCTGTCTTGACAATCCGACAGCCTTGCTATCCGACATAGAAGAAGGTTTTACATTTAGTGTCGGGTTATCGAGTCACGACTGTATTAAATAATTTTCTTATTGTCTATAAATAAAACAGTTTTAGTTGCTGTGAACTTCCCAACTCCCAGACAAAGAGCTGCACCAGGCTCTGACTACACAGATAGTGGGACAACTCACTGTTGGTTTTAGTCGTCTTGTTGGATTTATAGTCATATTGAAAATACAGAAATTGGAATAATCTTATTCTTTACCTTACTGTACTCTAGAACGTGTGATGAACAAATTTACATGAACATGAACCACACAGTGAAGCTGCCTCACTGTCGAGGCCTAAATCAGGCAGTTGGTCTATTTTCGATGGCCGTATGTTTAAATCCGCTGTCCTGCAATTCTTCAGCACATTGCAGTCTAAGTTTCTCACAAAGGCCCATTAGCATTTCTTTATCATGAGTCTTTGATGCACCTTTTGAGAGAAATGGCTAATTAAATAGTCAATACCTCATGCAATTCCTGGAAATTTGCTTATTATTGATCCAGCCTCCACCTCTCCTGCTGTGAACCAGATGCATTTCTCTATTGATCCTACATCAGACTGTGCAGTGTACCGGCACAGTATTTTTAAATCTCAGGCTATTACGTATTGATCCTGAAAAACTTTTCATTTTTGCTCCAAAATACATACAAGTTTAGTTTGAAGGGGAGTCATTTTCCAGCTTAAAAGCAATATCAGACTCACTGGGGCATTCATTTCTACACTCATAATGAAAAATGTATTTGTTTTCATTAATTTATCCCAGGTGCTAGCGCAAGGTTCCTGTGTCCCATTAGTACAAAAGGGCATTCTTGGCTTGCTTGACTCCTTTATAATAAATCCTTTCCTCTGTCATTGCCGGCATCATCGTTTTTCGGAGAGTGTTTGAAACGCTCCGAGTCAACAGCCACCTCGGTGTTAATTCATGCCTAATTTACATGATTTCTATATATGGCTCCAACATCAAGGTACACCCATTGCGGTTTTGATACAGAGGTGCTTTGTTGTTAGGAAACGAGGAAAAAAAAAAAAGAAGAAAAAAAAGACCAAAAAACAAAAACAAAAGTCTATTTCTGTCGAACGACAACCCTCCGCAGTCTTGTGGATGTCAGAAGTTGAATTTACAAGACAAAGGCGGTGGGTGCACTGCCGACATGCTGCAACTCTCTCCTGACAGATGGATGAGAAATAAGCAGCAGCTCAAAGGAAAACACATTCCCTGTAAAGCTGAAGTAAGACATTTGGCAAGATGTCCACTGTTTCCAAATGACAGTTGGGGGTCTGTCGCTTTATTCTTTCCGCAGTATCTATTAGCCATGTGTTGATTGTAGCTTTGGTCTCTATTTTGTTGTACTTTTTTTTTAACTCCCGACTATCTACGGCGCGCTGGTCTGTGCCAACATTTGGTTCACACTTCATTTCCACCCCATCAGCTAAGGAAAACAACAAACAGCATTTTTCAAGGACGTAGTAATGGGGTGTAAAGAGCTATTACAAGATTAACATGTTAAATCCAAGATTCCTCCTGTCTCCAACGCATTTAGGTAATTTGAATTCAAGTATTTTGATTGTAATTAGTCATTTATCTTCAAATGCACAGGTTTCAAGAATGCACCGACCCCGAACCGCGACAGGAAAAACTCCGGTTTCAACATACTCACTTCCCCCTTAATCCCCGTTAATTCAATATACTGTTGAGCTGTTTAACTTGTGTATATAAGAAAAATCCCTGTGTATGAATATGTAATGAAGTTTTACGGAGCCGCAGGCATGATTATGGCTTATGAATATGCATAACGTAAATCTGGGAGACTTTCACACTGTTTGGGAATTTTCCAGGCAAAGGGTGTCGAGCATCGCGCTGTTGCTGCGCCACGGTAACCGATGGAGGGGAATTCTTAATGCATTCAGGGGAGAACAAGGAAAACGTAACGTGTGATGCCGCGTGTACCATCGCGGCCTTTACGGTACCAGCAGGTGGTCGCAGACTGGAGCTCGCAGATACAACGGTTATTAAACTGATTGCAGATCTGCATCTCCATCAATGCTATATAAACTATAGTGTGAAGATGTATTTATGGATCCTGCTTGGATTATTGTCTTTACTGTAGCAGAGTCGCTTCATAATGTAGGTGGTGATGCAAATGCAAATGGAGTAAACAAGGGAGAACTTAGACGTGAAACTGGAGCGATATTTGAAAAATAGCAACACCGTCATTAGTCACACTACCTTCACGTGTATTTCCTTGTGTTATATGCTGGCCTTTGTTATACCATTTCATTTTGCAGCCCAGCTATTTCATATACAGTCATGATGCTCATTATGACAAAATGTTCTTATTTTGGCATAAATTTCATTTGAACAATCCAAATATATGAACAGTTATCCATAGCAAATATCCA
>NW_007577828.1:179590-182590 GCF_000690725.1 Stegastes partitus
CGAAACTGTAGCCGCGTCTGAAATATCACTCAATCCCTGTGCAAAAATTACAACAACAGTAATTACTCTATGGTGAGAAATAAACTGGGATTTCAGCGTCCTTATTACTGCCAGGTGTACTGTCTCATTGGTAATTTGTGCATCGCGGGGTTGCCGGCATAAAGCAGTGTACACGGCAGTGTTGTTGTGTTGCATTGATTCTTGAGGACGCTATAGGAACACAGAGAATGAATTCCACAATCAAACACTAAATAAAATGGTGAAAAATACAATCCCCTATGTGGTGAATGATGAGGATTATATGGGGATGTTGCTGCTGAATGTTTTTAAATATAATCTTTCAAAGCTTTAACTACCACAAAAACAATATTCAATTTCTGTCTTCTTATGGGGAGGTAGAAATATGTCTGGATGACAAGAGGAAAGCAAGTTTCTCTTTTAATTTGGGTGATCTGATCTTCATTAGCATAAATTTATTTCAAATTATTGCTGTGTTTCCTATCCAGCGCTAATCATCCATGAGTTGATCGGATCAGAAAAAATACCTGCCAGCATCTTTCTCTCTCTCTCTCTCTCTGTCTGTGTCTCTCTGCATATGTGAGCGAGACATTGCGGCTCATACTGCGCCCAGGTGATGAATGACCAACACTGGATAAAGTACACAGCAATAACCTCCAGGCAATCCGGAGCACACTTGGGTACAGGCCAGCAAATTTATCATTCAATTGTCAGAGGTTTTTATCAAGAGTGTTTTCTCCTGTGTCTTTTGATTTATTTTACAATTTATAAAAGTCAGTCTGAGTCAGCATTCGACAAGTGTCATCACAGCCGATACACGGCAGCAGGCTTAAGCAAGGCCAGCATCCAGGAGCAACATCCAGAATTGAACAGTGACCCGTGAACAACAATAGGACACGGCATTTTGAAAATTTCGCAATTTAATAAATTGCTGAATTTTCAATTCTCTCCACAACAGAGGAGTGCGAGTGGAGCTGAGGCCAACAGTATGCTACAACCTAAACGGAAGACCTCGCTCTCTCTCCTCTCTCTGCTCAGACGAGTGGAGTGCGTGGGTTTGGGCAGCATGGTGTAGGAGGCACAAACCCTGCTGAGCCCCGTGGGCTATGAACACTCATCAGCACATGGAGTGCACTTCACTATCTTGAACAGAATATACATGCTTCCCCATTACACAAATGGGTCTACAGCAGCGAAAAAGTTGTCTCAGCAAACCACTTGTTTATTTCTGTCTAGCAGACTAATTGTTAATCATTTTCTTTTTAATTGTGGTGGTGGACCTGGCCTCTCAATCTACAGTGGCATGCCTCCCAAGGCTTGCCACAGCGTTAATGTGATGTTCAGGCTCATGCGTTTTGTCTTGCAGCGGCAGCCTGTCCCCCAGCAGCCACTGAGCACAGCATGAAGGCAGCCCTTGAGGGACATTACCAGGCCAGCCTCTCAGAGGCGTAATATGTAAGCTGCTTCTCTCTGGAGGCAGGGAGCCTGGTTCTCTGTCTTGCCCGGCTCTTGCATCTCTCTCTGGGGGCTTCACTGTGCCTATGTGGGGGCGGCAGTGATTGATGATGCCCACTCCGTTTAACACACTGTGGAAACCTAGCAGCAGATGGGCATCTACAGATGTATGCTTTGCCGAAAAGCTACACAAACCCAGGTCTTAAGGAAGTTAGAGTTGCCACGGTGTGTCAGTGTGTTGTTTCTACAAGTGCAGCAGATCGTGTTGGATCATCCCACTGAAGTTGTAGCATCCAATAAGAGAAAGGTCACTAATAATTCAAAATGCTATCGCTCTTAAAGGCATAAAGATGCAGAGACTGTTAGTGAGGGGTTTTTTTTAACCCATTTTCATGCATTAAACTTGAAATTTATAGCACGAGTACTATGCATTTATGAATATTCTTTTTCTGCAGTTATTATCCATTATCACCATGTGTTCTTGTTGCTCAGAAAGAGCATTTGTGCTGCAGGTTCCCACTTGGTCATTCTTGAGAAATCTGAACCCCCCGTTTTCCCCCCCACTGGTTTGATGTGATGTATTAATCTTATCAACTTTACAAGAGTGCAGATGTGAATAACTTAAACATTCTGAAGTTATTTCCATGCAAAGGGGAGAAGAGGGTAGGAGGAAGTTATTTGTCGGTCTGGTGAAGTGGGAGGAAGTTCCATTTAATTGGATTTTGACGTGCCCTGTTGTCATGGCACCCAGATTCCAAACCCTACACATGAACTTACGCGTGTGTGTGTGTGTGTGTGTGTGTGTATGTAAGATAGAATAGCAGCAAGTGACAGACAAGTTGGAAGAGAAATGAAGACGGGGAACAAAAGGGAGAAGAATTATCTGACACACACAAAAAATGAGCTTCTGCGAGCAGCGTTCAGCGATGGAGGTGTACGCGGTGATAGTGATTGAGAGAAATAAATGCGTTTGGCCATTTGTCACTACGGGCTCAGGCTACAGCTGGTTAAGTGGCCGCGGATCCCTTCACCAGTGGCAAGTGAAATCTCAGCCAAGAGGTTTAGTGCATGTGTAATGAAGGGACACAAAGTCCATCTGCATCTCAGTCTGCTTTGATGCTTTGATGTGGCATGTGCTCGATCTGGATTTATCTGGAAAGGCGCGTCCATCAAACCTCAGATTAGCCAGACACACACACACACACACATCATTTGTCCAAGCTGGATATGAAGCAAAAACACAATAAGGTGAAGCATAGTTTTTTTTAAACCAACACAGGAAAAAAATAATATTTGAAGCAACAATTTTGGGAATTAACTGTTTACACACTACCTTGGGTGTCTTTCCCAACACCACTGGAAAGGTTGGCAGCAAGAGCTTTGCTTAGAGGCATGTCATTTAAATAAAAAAATAATAATAATAAAAAAATTAGGCTTTGACTCCTGTTGAACCTGTACAATACACAAATATTTTTTTAAATAAAATAAAACAAAATTAATAAAATCATTATTATTATTATTATTGTT
>NW_007577828.1:183316-220988 GCF_000690725.1 Stegastes partitus
GTTGTTGTTGCTGATCATGTTACCAAATGGTTGCCTATTTACACATCCATCAGAGCCAGAGTGTTATTCATTTTGGCATTTGGAGTTGTGTTTTTGACCTTCTGACAAAACTGAAAGTCTGACGCCTCCTCGTCCAGTCTTCTCCTGAGAAAAACATCCGGCTAAATGCTTCACAATGTTCACCACTTGTCTCTGACTTTGGTGCTGGGCACATATAGTACAGAGTAATCAGAGCCTTTTCACCAACAACAGCGCTGATGAGAACATTTTGAGCGAGTGCCGGTAAAATATATGTACTTAAACAACTGAAACACAGCTATTGCGGGACTTCTCAAGTCTGGACTTGAGTTGGCCTCTGGAGCAAAGCCCATTCCTGTACATGTCGTTGAAATAAATTCTTGATGGATGAATGCATTCTTTGAGACATTGAAGACATAATATAAGTGTAGCTCGAGATTCTCCACAGTTATCCTTTGTGTTGTGACTTATTTCCCTAATGTTGACATCGTTGTCGTGCTGGCAGTAACTGCTGGAGAGAGTGTTGTGTGTTGATGCTGCCAAGTTCACACATTAACGTTACACCAGAGAATCAGCTCCTAAATTTTCAGATAAAGAAAGTGTCTCATTCTCCCCGGCGCGCAATTTCTACAATGTAAATGTAAGAATGTGTCAGAGATATATTTGAGCTTTGCCTTCCTGCCGACCGTTTGTAGTGCAATCACACACCAGAGTTCAGGGGTTACACTGATGCAACCCTTTGTCATTCCTCCCACTAGGCTTTGAGTATCTGGACTGTGATAAACTTGAATGTATGTTGTCCAAAAAAATGTCAGTTAGTTGATTATATTAAATTTGATTATCATCAATCTTGCTGGACCTCTGACCTTGAATGAAAATCTGTTGCATACAATTTAGTAATAAGTTAGTCAGGTTCAAATAATGTCCATGGTTCAAACTGAAGTTAGTTTTGTTGTCTAATCTGGTGATGGTGTTAGTGATGGTGTTGGTGATGGTGGCGGGCATAGACGCAGCGGCCCCTTCAAGAGACAACGAAAGTGAGCGTTTTGAGTATCTTGTCTATCCCAGATGTTCAGCCGGGAGACTTTGCTGGGCATCAGGACAGTGAACGGTGCTGGAATTGCGGCGATCGGTTGTGATCTGGACATGCTGCACCAACATGGAGTCCAATCGGAGACTACGCCGGCAGTTACCCGAGAGAGAAGGAAGCGCAAACGGTACCAGCATAAACAAAGGAGGAGGAAGATAGCCGGGATCCATGCTAAAGGCTAAAGGCTAAACCCCTCCAGACCAGCAGGACCGTCCTCCTGCTCTCCAATGTCCACTCCCTCCACAACAAGCTGGACGAGCTGAGAGAAACCCGCAGAGAGTGGAGGGACTGCCGTGTGTTTGCTTTAACAGAAACACGGCTCCATGACACCATCCCAGACGGACATACAGCTGGTGGAGTCGACATTATTCCAGGCGGACAGACAGACAGACCGCTCTGGGCAGCATCTGTGGCTTCACCATTGTCACACCCATAGACATGTATAATAAAGGCTAGATGTCCTAAGGTGGCGTTTCAAACGGGATCTCGGCGGCCATCTTGCCAACGGGAAGCTCTCTGGCAGAACCTGTGGTACGTGAAGGAAGGTGAGTGATCTGCACAAACGTAAATACTCTTACAGTTTGGTTTCTTACAAACGTCATTAACGTGGATACAATTCAAATTACAAAAACACAAATAAAATACAAAATAATTAAAATACAAATTGTTGCTGGCCGTTAGAGTGTAACATAATTATCCATAAGTGCAGCGTTATAACTACACCTCTTTATAACAAACCAAACTGAAAATCGGCAGATAATTGAGCAAGTTCTGGTTATTTAAAAAGTACATGCACCACTACAACACAATGTTATGGGTGGGCGAGTGGATCGTACCAAGATGGCCGCCAGTGCAGCTGTGCGATTCCATTGGCCGACAGCGCGGACGAGTCATCTATCCTTTATTATACATATATATGGTCACACCATCATGTGTGTCTTTGTGTTCCTGAAGACCTACCAGGACCTGAAGAGGTTCACCATGTTCAACGAATGGCGGCGCACATGGATGCAGCGCCCCCTTCAGGAGACAGCGAGAGTGAACATTTAGTGTCTCATCCCAGACAAAGACTGTATAAAAGATGGACGTAGCTTCCGTGACGTCACCCGTTGGTTTCTGCACTGAGAAAATGAAGCCAGGGTTTTGCTACTTCCTGGTTGACATCTTGGATTTTTGGAGTCAGTGACGCAAAAATCGTCGGAGGGGGGCGGAGCCATAGGACCGGCGATTGGTCAGACGGATTGAGAGGCAGGCCCTCTCTGCCCGCCCACATTTACCGCCTTCTGCTCGCTTCGTCTGCATCGTCACTGCCCACTGTCAATCAAGCCAGCCACGCCCCTTGCCCCGCAACATGTTGACGATTTTTTTAAAATTCAGTATTGATTTATTTTCAGATTGGCCACCTGATCTCTGGATTTGACCATGAAAACTAATAAGAAAAAATCCTGAGCTGTAGGAATGCAGTATTTCATGATCTGTGATCACTTCTTTTCCAATTCCAGTCTATGGGAGCCAGGGCTTTTTGGAGCCAGCAGCTAGCGGACGTAGTGATATTGCAGGTTTTTGACACTTCCGGGTTGGCTTCATTTTTCAGGGCCGGTTGCTACGTCCATCTTTTACACAGTCTATGATCCCAGACATGCATTCAACTTGCTGGTTGAATAATCCTGAAGACATGCTCTCTCATCTTGCCTGTACTACTGTGTATGTACAGCAACATGACAATAAGCCTGATTTGATGTGATTAATCTCTATTCCACAGCTCCACTCCATTTCAAACAGATTCCATTGCGTTTATTTAATTCCTTCCCTGACTGTATGTTTGTGCATTAACAGCAAGACAAACTGACCAGACCCAAACATTTAAGTCAGTAAGCACGAGATATAAGGTGAGCAATAATCATCCCAGCGCCACGAGTAACCGACTCACTGTGTTGAATTAAACGCTCATCTCAGTCCACAGAAGCAGAGTCATTAGTCTATAAATCCGACCAGTTGCCAAGGAATGTTAAGAGCGACATAAGGCAAGATTAGCCATCCATCCTCAGAAGCACCAAACTGAGTCTCAGCTGAGAGCGAATGTAAACACTAATATTGACATGCAGAGCTCTAGCTCTAGCTTAACTGCGCTCAAGGGAGCTCTAGCCAATCCAGTCAAACACACAACCACACAGAAAGATGATTCTGCTGCCGATGCCTTATGTCACAGAGAGCAGCCTGTATCACTTGTGTGAGCCGGAGGTGTTGAATTTTTAGGGTTTTCCCAAAACAGAGAGCAGACACTTCTTTTTTTTAATTGAATACATAATTTAGAGAAATGCTGTTGTTTGTATGGAGGAGGTACTGTAACGATGATGGAGGCAAACTGAGCCTCGGTGCATTCAGTAATTGACTATGACGCCGTTAATGGCGACGGCTCACTGTTCATTTCCTATCGCTCCGTTCTGTTGTTATTTCATGTGGTTGGCAGATATCAAAAATAGATAAGGCAGCACCTCAGTGTTGCATGCAAGCACTTAGATCCCACAACAGTGCTGACGAGAATCTGGAGCATCCAAATTTAGTCGAACAAAATCCAGGGTTAATCACCCAGGATACGGCGCAGGCTCTCAAACATCTGTTGGAGAAAAAGAAGAAAAAAAAGAGAGAGAGAGAGAGAGAGAGAGCGATGGCTTGCATGGAAAGTTCATTTTCTTCTCAAATAAATAGACGAGGAAAAGTGAAATTCTGATCTTGGATCCAAATCGGTGATATCGTCCAGAGATGTTTTTAAAAAAATCAGAAGCTGGTATTTATTACTGTCTGGCTTCTCAAATTATTACATCCAAAATCTTAATTGTGATTGGTTCTGAGCACAATCTGGTTCCAAAGGCAGGCAGCTGAGCACACACAGGTTTAGATATAAGGCTGTATTAAGGTAGGCTGTGCAAATGTTGTAGATATTAACCCACATCAGATGAGAGCTTATTGCTGGCCAAGTGGGCTTCAGGTGGCTCATAAAAGAGAACTCTCAAGTATTTGGTTTTCAGCCCTATGAAGCGTGGACACAGAGATAATACGGTGATATCTATTTATTTATTTATTCTTCATCTCAAGGCCACGTCTCTGTAACTAACCCCGCATAAAGCTTTGTTTCCGTCTCTGGAGAGCCGGGGACAGGTGAAGCTCACATTCTGTTTTATTCTATTCTAGGATAACCGCGCTATTGTGGTTAACAGTTTCTTGAAAGTGCAATTCTCTAATGAGGAGCTCTCCTCACTTTTTGAGTAAAAAAAAACCTTTTGGCTAGATGCCTGCTAAGCTCTTGCTAATTGTCGGGGAGGAGAGCTACCTTGAAAACACTCTTCAACTCTCACTTCACATTAACCAATACAGAGGAGTGAGAAGAGAACGGAACAGACTTTGCTTCCAAAAAAAAAAAAAACTTAAGACGGGATCCTATGGGAAGATCCATGCCCATTCATCTTTAATGTATCTCAACTTGTGCTCCGAGGCTCCCGAGGACTGACAATGGAGAACAGACAGACTGAGAGAAGAATGGGAAAAGGAAAGAGAGAATTTGGAAGGAGGAGAAAGGGAAAAAAAAAAAGGGGGCGAGAGGGCAGCTTACTGGGGGAATAGGAGTACACTGTGAATGATTGATGAGCAAGCAGGGCTGTTGGGTGCATTCGCCAAGCAATAAAAATGGTCTAATCCATCCTTTTCACTCCCTGAGGATCATATCACCATAGCCGTCACCGAGGGTTTGACAAACTTTTCAGTCTGTTCAATGACCAGTTTTCAAGAAGCTAAAAAAAAAAAGTGGATGAGGTAGTGCCAAATGGTATCCGGCCCACTGGAGTCTCTGCATCAGCTCGCTTTTTCAATCTCATTTTTTTTCATTTCCATCATCCTTTCCCCCACCTCCCTCGCTCTCCGTCTGTCCATCTGTCTTTTTTGTCTTTCTATATACCTGTCCATCTGACTGTTGTTTGGTTAATTTGCCTGGATCAATCTGGTCTCTCCCAAATGTCCACACTCATCTCCTGTGTCATTTCCCCCTTGACCACCCACTCCCACCAGTGTAATTTTCCCTCCAAACTCACCTTCATTCATGCTGCATCCTGATTACCCTTTTCTCCCTCTTGTTACTATCCCCCCCCCCCCCTCAACCTCAGCATCATCTGCCGGTGGTTTCCGCTATACACAGAGTGACCCCTGTTGGTGGAGAGTATGCTTACAGGCAGTAATGGCACATCTTTCTCTTCTCTCGGGGACACCAAGCGTGAAATCAGCCTGGCATTGGCTACACTGTGACAGACCCTCTGTCTTGGGGCCATATTTGCCCCCTGCTCTCTCTCTTCACTTGGGAAGTAGCACCCGTCAGCAGGTGGGGTTAGTTTCCTTTCCTTCATATGTCTCCACGGTGTTTCCTCAACCCTCTTTCTTTCTTTCTTTAAAAGCTACTACAGCTGACCGAGTCATTAAAGGGGCTTTAAATCTTGCAGCATGGCAATCAGAGCCTCCTCGTGTCTTAAAAATACCGACGCTGAGTGCATGGAAAAAGCAGTGAAAGGTGCTTTAACTTTTTTTTTTTTACGCCTCAGATACATGAGTGCGGCGGTGTCACAGAGTTTGTGGGTTAAATTTAAATCATATGAAGGCATTTTAATAGCGATGCAAAGTGATGCCTGCATCTCAATCGAAAAGCAGCGCAGGAAATGAGAGTTAGCGCCATAATTTATTCACATTTGAATCAGATTATTTAAAAAAACTTAACAAAATCAACAAGAAATGCACATAAGCACTGCTGATATTGAACCGATTCTTCTACTTGACTCATCTGAACGTGTGCACAGGGTTCAGAAACACTGATAGGTCTGAGGAAACACTGATAGAACAAATATCGATGTTGCACAGATTAGAATATTATTGGACTGTAAGCAGATTTTTTTTGCATTTTAATGTGTGGGAGCTTTTTAAATTACATATGCTGTAATTGTGGGGGGGGGGGTTGAACCCAAGGTGTCTAAAATCTTTATTTGCAAACTAACTGCTCACTTGAATATTGAGGTAAATGTTCAAATCAAACTGAAAAGTAGAATTCAGAATCAGCTTTAATGGCCGAGTACAACATACAAGGAGTTTGGTTTCGGCTGCTGGTGTCGCCCTAGGAATATGCAGGAATAATAGAAATAGGAAAATTTTAAAAAATAAAATAAAATAAAGGAAAATAACTACAGAAAGAAAAGAATAAAATAAAACACAATGAATATTAATTTAAAAAAATAGATAAAACAAGATAATAAGACAGATATATGCAAGAATTTACACATCCGAGCAGAAGAGCTATATGTGCAATAGTGCAAAATAGAAGTGCAAATGGCTTGGAATTCAATTTAAATACTAATAAAAGTACGTTAAATTTCTATTTAAGACAGCGATGAGCAATATTTGAATATTAACAACAAATGGTAGCGGTAGCTGCTCTTCCTGTTTGTGCTATAAAAAAAAAATTAAAAGAAAAGTCTCAGAATGTTTTAAAGCCTAGATGAGGATTTTTTAAAAAGTTGGTGTATCAAAAAAATCAAGACAAATGAATCATGATACCCAAAGAGTAGCTTAAATAACACCAAAGCTTCCCATCCCGCTAAAGAGAATTATTGTCCTCAGTTTTTTACACCAGTTGCAGGTTTTCCTGTCACACTGGACCTGCATTTGTCAGGTTGCCAGAACATGATTCCAAATAAATGCTAGTGTTGCTCTGTATCTGCTTGATTTGTAAAAAAATAAATAAAAAATAAAAAAAATCGACCGTATGCTCCGAGTTCACAATGTCAACTCCTGCACAGCAATCATTTCAGCACTTTGTAGTTTTTTTTCCTTCCATAACTAGCAGTGCATGAAATCAGTGTGTGGTTTAAAAAGCACATATTTAATCCTGCTATTTGTGTTTTTTTTTTCCAAGCTAAAAAGCACACAATAATTCTAAATGATGCCATCATTTCCTTCCTATTGTTGATAACTTAATGTTCATCTACATTCATGTTACTGTCCTGTAGGTCACTTACAGTAAATGCCTCTCAGCGTGCCCCATACGTGAACCGCCATCTATCCCCCCAAAACAAAAACTCAACAGATCGCTTTGATTGTGAAAATTAGAACATCCAAGTCACTCCGAGATACAGTCGCTCGCCGAGAAAGGTAATATCACTGTATTTATCTCTGCTCTTGGAAGTCAAAACAGAGAGAAGTGAATCATCTTAAATTTGCTAAAACGCTTAAGTTATGACACAGACAGCAGAGATTTGCTTTGAAATGTGCGGCGCAGCGTGCCGGGCTGTCTGCGCTAAGTGAAGTGTAATTGGGTTTCAGCGTAAAAAAACGTCCTGAGCTTGACTTGGAGTTTAATTTCTTTAGGAGTGGAAAGAATGACTAAGATGTATGCAAATATGCGCTCTGCTGCTTTCTTCTGCGCTTTCATCGCCGACTAAAGGCGACAATGCTGATTTTTTTTTTTTTGTGAAGGGAATTCTGTTGCTGTTTGAAACGAGTGATGAGAAGTTTTGTCGAATTGCTCTTTGATGAAATCAAGCTTGGGAGGAAGTTGGGGAAGGAATGACTCAAAACATCACTGAAGCAGACTTTTCAGACAATTCATTCAGACACCTAATAGATTAGCCAGTATTAGCTGATTTCCCCAACAGCTGCTCAGAAGACATATTTGGTCACCAGATGCGACCGGTCCCTTTTGACACCCTCCATGACTCCACATGATTTATTTTAAATTGCATTTGATGAGACTGACCCCTTTGCCCCAGCCGCAGAGACCGCCTTATAAACATCAACCGCCACATTCTGATTTACGGAGATCTGAGTGATTAAAAGTTAATTGTTGAAATGTGTCAGGGTGGCTTGTTTAATTATGGCGAACGAAGCATTCATTTGGGCTCGACTTAAAAATAGCGCGGCAGGTAACTAACAGTGCGAGGCTCGTCTGGGTGAACGCCGCCGCCGCCGCCGCCGCCGCTTTATTTACTTTGCAGGAGTCACAGCAATGACCCCTGGGGAAGATAATTAAGGTGGAATCAACATTTCATTCTGTACGTGATGAGCATATCAAGACAATTATGCTCTTCAGAAAAGGAAAGGGGAGCTTGAAGCTGGCAAAAAAAAAAAAAAAATGCTGATAACAGTGTTACACCGGTTTAAATTGTGAGGTAAGGCTTTAACACACAGTTGTGAGCATTCGCATGCAGCTTATCCCCAGTCTGCTACTTACACGGGATAATTAGGTCCAGTGTAGTAGCTGGAGGAGGTAGCTGGTGGAGTGGGAGTGCACAGATTCAATCAGCCTGTATATTTTACTGTATTGTTAAGCACTTGAGCGATTCCCCCAGTCTTGTCGCTGGGGAACCGGCAGAATGCTTTACCCATCTCTTTTAGATTTGTCAAGCACATATTCATTGCCACTGATTTATGTGTCAGGTCATAGTCCTCCATTGGCATTAATGCATTCCATCAATTCCGCCGCATCCGAGACGAAGAGGAGCTATGAAGAGGTTTTTTTTTTTTTTCTTGCCTCCCGCAAAAATTTGAACTGGGTCACGGTGGAGAGACCCCGCAGGCCGTTTCTCTTTGCATAAGTATTCCTTTCATGTCATGCCAGTTACATGGCAGCTACTGGAGCAAAGTTCATTTCCATGTAAACCAGTGGTCCTTTTCTCTCCGTTTAAAAAGTGCATGTTGGACTATTAGTCAACAACTACATGGCCTCAAGTGTCACATTAAGCTAATAGCATCCTCGCGTGTACAGTAGTGCCCCCTGCAGGCGGTAATTAGTACTGTTGAAGGGTGTTTTTTTCATTTAATGTTTTTCATATACAGTTGGTAGCACTGTTGCCTCGCAGCAAGAAGGTTGCCGGTTCGCGTCCCGGTGGGGGCACCGGAATCTTTCTGCGTGGAGTTTGCATGTTCTCCCCGTACAGTGTGGGTTCTCTCCGGGTTCTCCGGCTTCCTCCCACAAGTCCAAAAACATGTTGAGGTTAATTGGTGATTCTAAATTGTCTGTAGGTGTGAATGTGAGTGTGCTTGGTTGTCTGTCTCTAAGTGTAGCCCTGTGATAGACTGGTGACCTGTCCAGGGTGTCCCCTGCCTTCACCCTGAGTCAGTTGGGATAGACTCCAGCCCCCCCGCGACCCTAGTGAGGATTGAGCGGTGTATAGATAATGGATGGATGGATGGGTAATAAATTAAAGAAATAAAAAATTCTAAGTGTATGGGGTTGGACCACCACCTGCTGCTAGAACGCCTCCACGGTCGCCGCATATGATTCACCTGATTTTCATCAATGACCCCTCGTGCTCAATAAATCGAGATGATCGAGAACATCACCGAAATGTTTCATCATGAGATAAAGATGATAACAACTTTGTGTTTATTTGCAGCGACACTTCTCACAAGTGGACCAACTGAAATGCCGCCCACATAATAACAGAGCAGCCGTTGGATCCCATCACTAGAAGTGGTCAGAGGTTTTGTTTTTTACTTTAATACCGTCACCCATTTTTATATTAGGGCAGGAGCTAACGGGTTGTTGTTTTCATCAATTCATTTATTAGTTATTTTGTCAGATAATTGAAAAGAAGAGTCTTCAAATGTCTTGTTTGGTCACTTTATGATTGAAACAGAGGATACTGGAGAAGCTGGAACATAAACGAGGCATATTTTGTTAGTTAATTTCCTGTCTGTTAAGTAATTATTGCTTCATCGTTGCAGCTCTACGATATGTTCTGCTGCAAACTCGGAAAAGAACATGGCAGCCACGTGTCGTCTGTACTTTGAGCTCCTGCAGCCCTCGTTTTTTTTTTTTTTTAATCAAATACACAACATGCAAGATGTGATTTGCAACATTAAACCATTTCCTCCTTCATGAATACACATTTCACTCATCATAACAAACCCATGCGTGTGAGATTTGTCTGCAATTTCTTAACGTTGACAGTCATCTGTGAAACTCGATGATGCCACCGTTTGCAATGAGCAGTGTTTTGTACATTTGTGAGTTTATCTAGTTAAGAGCAGGAGGGAGATGGTTCCAACTGGGTTTTTGGTTTTTGTGTGTAGAAAGTTGTCCGTGTAGTTGTGTCTGATGTGCCGAATGTGAACAACATATTGAACCAAACAAGTGGTCCGTGCATGTCGCTTCTGTGTGTCAACACACCCGGAGGAAGACGTAGTGTGCCGATACGCATTGGTGTATTTTTTAATATATTAGCCCATAATTATTAATGGATTTTTATTTCTTAGCGATCCACTTGAATGCCTTGAATTGGATTTTTTTTTTTCTTTTTATGCCACACACCACCCATGGATGGCTCTTCTTTCCTCCAAGATCAAGGGCTCCTTCTTTTTTTCTTGATGCAAGGATGAATGTTATTATACCAAAAAATGAACACTTGAGCTCACTTGTCTGAGCCTTAGCACTTCAAACTAATACCTGATTCCCAGATGTTTAAAAAGGTAAAGAAATAATCAATCACATTATGAGAATAGGAACCCACCATAAACTTATTATTTTGCGTGTTTCGCTGGCATTAAAACACTAATACACACACACACATAAACACTTAGTATAATTGCACAAGTAAATTATGGCGACCGTGGGGAAATATGAATTATTTTATGTGTGCTGTACTCATTTCACGCCTGATGGACTCTCACCTTTAACCGGGAGGTGCATGTCTTTCTGTGCAGTTTCAGGCACGGGTATTCTAATAAAAGAATAATGGAAGCATTCTCCCTTTTTAATTGGACATTGTTAGAATGACATATCAATTCTGCTGCAGAGATGCCCTTTCCGTGTATACTGTAATTGAAACAGTCCCTATTTCCACCACCCCCCCACTCACAGTCCCGCTATACAGGAGATTGAGACTGCTTTTGTTTGGTGAATATGGACCGCCTGCATGGTGGCTTGTTGTCGACGCCGCTTTACTGAGCATCACGCCAACAAATCAATTTACTTTTTATGTTTTCTTACTAAAAAATCTCGACGCTCATGCGATATACTCTCCGTCTTCCGGGTAATAAATTCTTCTTGTGCGGAAACACATTATCATACAATTGCCTTTGTATTCTCATTATCGATATTAGCAGCACTATCGCTACTGGTGATTCATCCGCCTTCGTGGTATTTGTTTTCTGCAATGTTACATTCCAAAAGCTCTGATTTCCATTAGCATTTTTGCAATTATCCAGAAATTCCATTAAAGTTCTTGGCAATGAAATGACAAGAAACGATCACCCTATTAAGCCCCGGAGCTAAAAACAACATAATGTGCATAGTACTGTATGGTAATAATTTTCATTAGAGAGAGAGAGAAAAAAAAAAAGAAAAAACGGTGAATTATTACCTGTGTTTAACCACTCAAAATTCCATTTTAGGTATTCATGGCATGAGGCTGACAAGCAGACTGAAGCAGAGCAAATAAAAACTGGCAGCCGCTGGATGAATGGCTGCATGTTTGAGTCATGATAAGGAAGAATTACATTTTTACACATCACTGAGGAGAGGAAAACAAAGCCTGGTGTGGGGTTAAAAGCTCTATAAACCATTGGAAAATAACCCAGTTTAAAAAATGAAGCATCATTCTCTCTTCGTGGTTTAAGCCTTTTTCCCTAAGTGGGAGATGTAAGTGATTTAGAGCTCATCAAAATCACACAGTATGGCCCCCAAAGCACACATAGTAAAGAGCATAATAGTAGTATTCTGCAGTTGGGGGGTGTGGGTAAGGTACGGTATCAGTCTTTTGGGGATGTTCCTAATGGAGCTATTTCAAAGTGAGTTGTTAAAACCAAAGAACTTCATCATTCATTACAAGAAGCATAATGTTCCCCCCGTTTAACAGCACAAAATGCGATTTGCCACATTTTACATGATGAAATTTGAGGCTTTAAGGATTATTATGGATTCCTGTCCGGTCGTCTCAGGTCTGCCCAGGACTCCTTTGAATTGCTCAGCACCACCCCGCTGTCCATCGCACATTCATGTTTGATGTGTTTCTAGGAATGAAACTGTGAATCCGCACTGAAATCATAAAGACGCCAAAAACGCTGTGACCTCCGACGACCAAATGGTGCTCCAGATGATAGTAGATTAGATTATAGAGAATAAAGAGAGAAAGTAATTATAATAATGGTTCATTTTTAAACCATGTTTGAAAGCAAAATGAAAAAAAATGAATGGTACTTAATGAACAAGAGGTCTTGTTTGTTGTTGTTGTTTTAACATTTATGTGAAGACATAAAAAATAGAATAGAATAAATTAGAAGAGAAGAGAAGAGAAGAGAAGAGAAGAGAAGAGAAGAGAAGAGAATAAGAGGCGAATAGAATAGATAGAATAGAATAGAATAGAATAAATTAGATTAGAATAAGAGTAGAATAGAATAGAATAGAATAGAATACAAGACAAGACAATAGAAGAGAAGAGAATAAAATGGAATAAGAGGAGAATAGAATAGAAAAGATAGAATAGATAGAAGAGAAGAGAATAAAATAGAATAAGAGGAGAATAGAATAGAATAGAAGGGAAGAGAAGAGAATAAATTAGAATAGAATAAGAGTAGAAGAGAATAGAATAGCATAGAATAGAATAGAAGACAAGACAAGACAAGACAAGACAAGACAAGACAAGACAAGACAAGACCAGACCAGACCAGACCAGACCAGACCAGAGAATAGAATAGAAAAGAATAGAATAGAATAGAATAGAATAGCATAGAATAGAATAGAATAGAATAGAATAGAATAGAATAGAATAGAATAGAATAGAATAGAATAGAATAGAATAGAATGGCCGTAAATGTTTTTGTTCTATTGAATTTTTCCATGTTCGTTATGGAATAGTTGTTTGTTCTATTGTGTGTTCTTCATTGATTTATTGTATCTGATTCACTGATTAATCAATCAACCAACATTTACCAATTATTTAATATAAAATTTCTCATTTTAGTTCACTGTTAAGAAAAAAAAATACCAAAATTCAGCTCAAAGGGCATTTCTCTTTCTGGGATTGAAGATGGTCTCCAGAAAAATGAGTTGAGTTTTTTTATGCACCACATAAACTCAGATAGTTAACCAAGGAAGCAATTGTGTTGATAATGAAAATAATCTTTTGCGGCAGAAGGAAGACATGCAGATTTCAGTTCAGCTCGAGAGGACAAAGTAGGGGCGCAGGGCCTACTGTACGTTCTCCCAGCCAGTTGGCAGCTTGGCTCCTGAGAACCCACTCCCACTGGGTGCGAATAGGAAATCTAACAGCTAATGGCAACAGTCGCCCCATGATAGCGCGACTGACAGCAAACTAATGCCCACACATACAGAGTGGAGCACAAGAGCTGTCAACACCCCAGCGTGACCCTGTGGGTATAAACTGGCCAAGAAAAAAAAAAAAAAAAAAACACAAGGAGAGAGAGAGAGAGAAAGAAAAATCACCCCCAGTTGAAATTGATGAGTGTTATTTCTTTTCCCAACACCTCTTAAGCACACTTTAGCTATTTACCACTAAGCTGTTCCCCTTCAGTGCAGTAATCAAAATGTTGAGTCACCGCATGAGAGGAATGGGTCAAGGAAGGAATATATTATTATTATTATTATTATTATTATTATTATTATTATTATTAGGTCTGTAATTGTAATTCGAGCAGTTTGCAAGAGAATTTAAAGCAGGTGCAGATCTGGTGCATTGCAAATCAAAAGAAACCCAAACATTAGGCTGAACTTTTGTCTCGACACTTGCTGGGTTTTTGCTTGTACAGTCGTGACTCGATAATCCGACCCTTAACAATCCGAAAACCTTGCTATCCGACAGGCTTTTAGGAAAACAAATCGAACCCATAGAAAATAGCCTTAGCATACCGACAGCCTTGGATTCCAACGCTGACATGACATTTTATGTCATAAATAAGGATAACGGCGTATTATCTGACTGAACAATCCGACAGATTGACTGCGTTCAGGCTGCAGGACTTAATGCTCAATTTGGATTTTTTGTGAAATCCGATTTTTTTGCAAGTTTGTTCACGTTTCAAATTAAATGCGACTTGTATGTGATCTGCTGTGTGAACTTCATACGACCCAAAAGTGTCCCGCATGTGCAGAAGAGGACACGATGACGTCACACGCAGTGCTCAGTGTTTGAAGAAGTAGAAATGGATGGTAGCGACATCACTCCCCCACCGCCACTGTCGTTACTGATGGTGGAAACAAAAGTGTGACCACTATCCTAAACTGGCATCAGCAGTCAAGTACTGCCTGTGCGTTCCGGCCACTTCCACCCCATCGGAGCGCACCCCCCGGGGTGGAAGCATCCCCCCCGACCGCACCGAATATTCGGATATTCATCATTAATTGGATCTGTATTGTTTAGACTGTCTTGAAAAGATCAGATACAGGTCGCATAGGGGGAAAAAAAAAATCGGATTTGGGTCACTTCAGCCTGCTGTCTGAACGTATTTACCTTTGATGTCAACCGACAGGCCGGTGCACAAGCGCACCGGTCAGTTAGGCTGAAATCCAGTGATGTGTAGTGTTCTAACAATACACTAGTTATTATAACAACTATAAACAATTAATATTAACAACGAATGACCCTTCAAGCATCAAGCCCTCCTTGTATCTCGACCTCCGTCTTGACAATCTGACAGCCTTGCTATCCGACATAAAAGAAGGTTTTACATTTAGTGTCAGATTATCGAGTCACGACGGTAGTTGCTGTTGCCATTATATGCAGCTACAAATGTGTCCCTCTTCTACAAGCTAATCATTCCCGACTGAATAAAACATTGCTACCACTGACCAGCGTGGGAACGCCACCACAGATTGGGGATTTAAAACTGGCGTACTGCAAAAGAGAGATTTATCTGCTGCTAATAGACTTAATCAGCATTGTGCAAACTCGTTCGATAAGGGGATGAATGCAATAAACATTCAATCATGTGTAAAAGTCCCACACTCTAGCTTAAAGTGTTGGGCCACTATGAGCCACCAAAGGAACTTTATTGATCTGACATAGATCATAAAAGCCTTTGAAGCACTTCTGCTGGAATAAAAATCATTCCCCCCAAAAGAGTTTCCCTTATTTCATGTTGTGAAACTTCCCCTTCAATATTCAGCCAAGATGTGGTGACAGCAAAGGTCACAGCTTAAGATTCATGGTTTTATCATTTGGAAACATCTTCACGAGATGTTTAGCCGTTTATTTAACTGAATCTGTATCGTACATGACAGCTAAAATCTCATTTTTGAAATTCTGAATCTTCGTGTGATTAAAATAAGCCTAAATTTTAGGTCGGCTATTTTGTCCCTGATGAGTGTTTTAGGACAGAAGACGGCAGAACGCCTTCTGTTTGTGTTTCCAGGGTAAAAGTAGGGCACAATAATGTTGCAATGTACACATGAATTACCTTTTTGTCATCAGGAGGAGTCACTCTGCAGAGTTGTGTAACCTTCTGCAGAGGACTTCTAAAAGTCTGAGAGAATAACCCTGAGGATGTACTCACCGGCTTCAAACTTCAAAATCTGTAAAAGAAAACTTTACCACCAGCATTGCAAGCTGGAGACTTGGAGTTTGGAAGACATGGGATGGGTCATAATAAAGCATGCTGTTAGCTGCATTATGGGAAATGAAAAATACATGAAGCATGGCCAATTCTAGTGACTACAGTTAAGAATCCTCAGCCTCTGCTTCCTTTATTTATACTGTTCCTTAAACACGACTTTGTGTCCCCCTTCCAACTGAAGCCCTTTAATTATTTTTTATTAGCTTCCTATTACATAAAGATGAAAAAATGACAAAGCATTTATTTCACTGTGTATCATGAGAGTACAAGAAATTGTTTGTTAAGGCAATATTGTTAATTAACGGCAGCAAAAAAAGGCGTCTATCAGCAAACACTGCAGGTTGTTACAAGTTAAGCTCCGAGTATAGAAAAGAAATCGCTGCACTCACTGAGATGAGCACTATCTCCAGCGTTCAGCAGCTCCACCAAGCTAAATCAAGTTTGTGTTATCAGTACACAGCTTATAGCACGATTCTGAGCATCGTCAGCTAGAACAGGAGCCCCGAGGTGAACAAACATCAAAGTAATCAACCAGTGAGAGCAAGAACAGAGAGTAGCTGTCACACCAGAAAACTACGTTGGCTTTTTTGTACTCATCACAAAGGAAAGATTCTCCCTAATAAAACCCCTACAAACACCATTAGGCTATTTATTTTTTGCCTCTACTCCCCACGACAAACCAAACACAATGATGCACTGTGAGTTTTTATGCTCGGCTCCTACAGGCCATAACCTGCTTGATTGATAAAGACTGGTGCGGGTTCAGAAAGTCGAACGGCGAGGCTGAGAAACAGCAGCACATTTCAGACAATATTCAGAGCAAACAGGCATCAGCTTAATCCATCTTGAGCAGCGCCGCAGCGCAGACACGGCAGAATGCGAGACCGTTACGATTTTCAATTTTGATGCAGTTATTTTTCAGTTTTGCTTCACACTGAAGATTTCGTGTGACTGAATCACCACTATATAAGTGAAGCACTTCAGCAGAAACTCCAGGTTCTTTCCCCGAGATCCCAGCAGAGAGTGCATTAATCATCACAGTCTCCCTTCCTAAGTGAAGACAGAGAGCAACAGCTGGGGGAGAGGAGCTCGGCTTTAAACAGTACAGACTGCAGGAGGTTCAGCCATCACTTCTTGTTGTGGATTCTGACATCAATAGTAATGAATACCTTGGAGCGTTGCCTGTCTGCCTGAGCATGAATTGCTATAACACATGAGACCTGGCATTGGAAGGAGTTTTTTGTTTGTGAGTCTTTTGTGTGCGCGGTACATCCGTGTCTGTGTGTGACCGCGTGTAGCGTGTGCACCTCCGTGTACCTGGGAACCCGCATGCAGCGCTCTGAGTGTGTGCCTTTTGTTGGGGCAGATATGAGTAATATGCAGAATTACAGGTAGGACTAAATGACCCGGGCTGACAGGAACAATTAATCAGAACATTGTTGGTGCTCTTGGACGAGGCTTCATGCTGAGGTTACACCTGCGAGGGCTTGAGCTGCGCTGGGATCGAGTGTACCCATACACAATGATCTTTAAATGATCTATGGCTAGCTGGACCACATTTGTTTCACCTAGAGAAGCAAAGGTTTGCATGTTTTTCGGACTGTTAAAGGCTTAGGTATAAAAAGCCCATAAAAATTACTTAATTTCATTTGTGCAAATTAAACATAACTGTCTGCATGACCACATACATACCATGCTAGATACTGCTTGTACTTTTATTTCAATAATCCTTTATCATAAGTAGAGAATATACAATACACATATGGATGGATGTATTTAGCTGTACCTTTGTTAACTATTGTTACCACTAGGAGGCAGTGTAGCAGAGCTAAAAAAGACAACATCCATCCATCCATTATCTATACACCACTTAAGCCTCACTAGGGTCGTGGGGGGGCTGGAGTCTATCCCAGCCAACAGGGGACACCCTGGACAGGTCACCAGTCTATCACAGGGCTACACTTAGAGACAGACAACCAAGCACACTCACATTCACACCTACGGACAATTTAGAATCACCAATTAACCTCAACATGTTTTTGGACCTTGTGGGAGGAAGCCAGAGAAAATCCAGAGAGAACATGCAAACTCCATGCAGAAAGATCCCGGGTGTCCTCACTGGGACACAAACCAGCGACCTTCTAGCTAAGAGGCAACAGTACTAACCACCGAGTCACCTTGCAGCCCTAAAAAGACAACATCTTTTATTTTTAGAAAGGATAATTTGCTAGCCAACAGCTTATTTTTTACATCAACAGGACACAAAGGAAAAAATAGTGTATCTTCACTGTATTGAATATAAGTCTAACATTCTCCTACTAGCTCTGTTTTTGTTCTGACAGGTCTGATGTTGAGGAAGGTTTTTAGTTTACACTCGATCCAAAAGACTTTTCTGTTGCTTCACAGAGAGTTCACTATAATCCAGCACACATGTCTAGAAGAATTTCTAACATTGCAAGAACTTTGTAGGGAGCTACGTTTTGGTCTCCACCAACTTCTGTAGAAAAAAATCTGACTCTGTTGGTGATAAATTCTCCAGTGTGTTCACCGGGTTGTCACTAAATACAGTGTACAGTAGAGGAAAAGAGTATTGAGATAACAAGACGACGAAGTTGCAGACAGTCAAACCCAAAACAATACGGTAAAAGAAACCCTTAATAGAGTGGAAATGAGCTGCAAAATGAGGACATCATTATCTGTATGGCATCACAGTACACATGCTTATCTTACCCATTGGTAACACCAGAATATTGACAATAATTTAAGCATATCTCATTAGGCTGCCTTCGTTAGGTTTGATAGTATGGCCAGACAGGAAGGCTGAATTTGGACTATAGGAAACACAACATGTTAAAGAGACAATAAATACACTTGGTAACTAACTGCTCAAACTAAGTGGAACCAAAAATCAGTGTACATGATACGGAGAGAAATACAAAAGGTTCCTTAGTGGGGAAAGTGTCTATCAACATCAAACTGAGTGAGTAGCTACATTGCAATTCTCTGCAAACATCCAGCTCGGGGAATTCAGTTGTCACTAATCAAAGTAAATCTAATTAAACACAGACCCAAAAACCTGGCCCCTCTCCATTGTGCTGCTCTTTTGTCCAACCTCCTATCAATACTGTAGCCACCTAGCCGGTGTTGCTGCCTCCAGCTCCTCTATCTATGCTCACACACAATGCCAAGAGGTCTTTGCTTGCTGATCTATGTAGGACAAGCGGTAGGGTGTCTGAGGTAATAAATGAACAAGATGAATGTGGGGGATATGTTCATTTGAAAGCTCTTGTCACTGAGGGTTTGTCGTCCGGCTGCACAAAGAGTAGAGCTGTCCTGCCTGATTTACTTTAGATTCAACCCATGGCTAAATTGGAAATCGTGAATCACTCTGACACTATTGGCGGAAGATTGATTACTTCAGTTAAAGGCTGCCTTTTCTTTACTTTGGATCTTTTTAAAAAAATCATACAAAAATTAATTTTTCTGACAGATGGCTGACCCGGGCAGTCAGTGAAAGGAATAGCAAAGGGAGGCCAGCACTGAAGCACTACAAAGCTGGAGGTTTTTTTTTTTTTTTATCAGCACGCCGCTATCCCAACCACATCCAAAAGCTCTCAGCAGCACAATGAGCCTGGCTGAATATTTGATCAACTGTCTCAGGTTTAACAAGCCTTGCCAAACTACACCTGCCTGGAGGAAAAAGATATGCCTTTGAGCAGGGCAATGCCTCCCCCAAGATGTTAAGGAAATAAGCGTGTGATGTTCACAACACCCAATCTGCACAGAGCTCATCCAATCTCGGGCACTTGGATTCTCGGCAAGGTTCGCGATTTGCATTGCTGAACAATAGTTTTATGGGTGCCAATGTTGCCTTCCAATGTAATCTAGTCATAAATTACAAAACAATGCACTCAATCGCAGTCTACCGTAGTCTAGATGGTGCTTTTACAGATTGGATTCAACGGAATGCTATATAACTGTTCTCCTTGCCAAGTGTCGGCAGATGTTTCTTCATAACGCTCTTGGAAACTCTCCCACGTGAAGTAATAGATAATCCATTACTGTAAATGTATGTGTTCAGGTGCTTTGTGGGTATTTCCGTCTTTTATTCTGACCTGGAATGTGTGTGTGTGGGTTTATTTGTATTACTGACGTCGTGGGGGGGGGCATCAACCACAAGTCGGCATGATGGAATCCACTTAGTGTAAGGAAAGAGCCACTATTAGTCAAATAGTAGCGATGGTTAGGGTTGTAGTAAGTCTCAAGGAAAGTAAGTTAATGCAGTGTCCTCTGAAGTGATGGAAACACATCTATCTGTGTGTGTGTGTGGTGTGTGTGCTCCTGTATGCCCCAACTCATGGTTGCTGGCTGCAGCTCATTGCCCTGCAGTAATATCAGGACTTGCAGACACCTGGGACCAGTGGTGTGGGCCCTCAGAGGAGGCAACTGCTTGGCAACTGGCCCTGATTACTTTCTCCACTCTCCGGAACTCAACTCTGTATATGCCATTAACCAGCTCCACGCGGTGTGATCCCAACTCGACCATGCCATTAACCCTGTACACAAAGGCTTGTTTACGAACACACACACACACACACACACAAACACGCTACACAAAACTTCACAATTTAACCACCAGTCTACTAAAGCCGCAACCACCTGCAGACCAACATTTCCTCATAATCTCCCCCCCTGTGAGAGCAGAGCCGCCGCCGCCGTGGAATAACGTGAAGCAAGAGGGACATCTAGTGGGCCAGTGATGAAACAGAAAAAGATATGAGCTCTGCCATGGCAATTGTAATGGCGGCAGGCAGCGTTACAGGAGCACACAGTGACTCTCAAGAGGAGATGGCAGAAGTTGTGCAATCAGGAAGTTCTTATAAAATTAGCAATTAGGTTGTAAAGCATCAAACTGACAAAGCAATTTTCTCTCAACTGTTAACCAGCGATACTGCATTAAATGTAGGTGTTGCTGCAAAAAGATATTAAATGTGCTTCCTGGTTTTGGGGGCTAATTTAGATTTTGCAGAATACAACAGAAGTGAGCACACCTCTTTGCTTAATATCATTGAAATTGCATCACCTTCCAGTCATAGCATCATATTTAAACTGACGTAACTCCACCTAAGCTGTGTTTTCTTATACTCGATTACACTTTATTGATCCCACAAGGGAAACAGATTTCCACATATCCCAGCTTGTTAGGAAGCTGGGGTCAGCCCCACTATGGTTATACCCCCTGAAGCAAATTGGCTCAAGGGCCTTGCTCATGAGCCTAACAGCAGCACCTTGACTTGAACCCTTGACCTTCTTATCAGTAACCAAAGCCTTGACCGCTGAGCCGCCACTATCTCAACATGGTTTCTCATAAATCCTGGTCTTTTGGCTGAAACTGCATCTATATTGAAAAGGTAGAGCCTAAAGTAGAAACTAGCATAAGAAAGAAATATACCTGGGATCACCTTCGCACATGTTTTACCTTGAATGTGCCCAATTGCATGAATGTGGGAGCTGCAAACACCAGAATAAACACTCTGTCAGTTTAAGATCTATGGGCCGTGTCAGTTATTGTCTGCATCATGGCTCCATACAGAAAAGAACTGTCCGAGAACTGAAAAATCTTAGCCCTGAGCCCTTGCTTCTGATGTAAAACTACAACTTTTGCTCCAGAACATGAAAAGAAGCCTAATGAATATTCAGAGTGCGTTCTTTGTTCACATGAGACCAAGATTCATCTGTTTGGGTCAGACTGGGTCCAGAATGTTTGGCGTGAATCTGACCAGGACGACTACAGCGAATGCGTCGAGGCGCAGGCGTGAGAGTGTGATAACATGGGGCTGCATGTGCACAAAAGGTGTTGGGAACATGACATTTACTGGTGACACCATGAATGCCAAAATAACGGCTGACAAGATGACTTCCAGTCTCCAGAAACTTGGCAGATGAGGAACAGTCCAGCATAACATTCCAAGGCGCACTGCCAAAATCACAGAAGAGTCTTTAAAGGGGGAAAAAAATGAAAAAAAAACTAAACTGAAAAGACCTGGCCAAGTATGTTGCCTGACTTGTATCCAAGAGTCCACCTTCAGGAAATTTTAAAGAGAAATGTGGAGTTACACAACCTCTCCAGCAAAGAGCAGCAAAAAAAATGTCTCTTAAGAACCTGAGAACATCTCTCCAGAGATTTAGTATCCTCCATGTGGAGATATGAGTCTCTCATCAAAACTAAAGGTGGACACATGAGGTACTTACAAAATAAAATATTCAAATCTTAGACAGTTCTGACTGTGGGGCCTTTATTTTGAAAATATGAAATCTAAACTGTTTTTGCATTTAAAAAAATACACAAGAGCAAATATCCTACTGTTCTACTTAGAAGTAACACAAATACTGTAAGGTGGCACAATTTTTAATCATTACACAGGGGTCTGCTTGCTCCTGTTGGATATTTACATGCAGTGAATTTAAGTCAAGTAAAAGCCATTTTAATCATACTATTGTAAGAATGCTTTAAATGCTTGTGAATCTATGATGGATGAAGTACTCCAGTCTTCAAGCATAATTTTGTTAAAGCACAATATACATAATTTTTGGATTTATTAAATAGTTTTTAATGCGTTTGCTCATTAAAAGAAGACTATTTTAACTGTTATGTGATTAATAAAGGTATGTCAAATATTTATTTGCGCAGTAAAATGTACTGGCGATGACATATCAACAAATTAAAAATGCTAATATTCAACGTACAAGTATCTCAAATTGTAGAATAAAACGCCTGAGCACATGTAATGAGTTATTTTTCCACCACTGCCTTAAAAAATGAGCGACAAATAAAAATGTTGTCATCATTTCCACATTTTAAAAAAATAAATGCCGACTTATTATTTACTTTTTTATCTGAATGCTAGTCTTTTTGAAATTAGAAGCTGTGTTTTGCTCTGCTAGCAAACAAGCTAGAATATATTTTTTTTTTGCTTGTTTGTTTGTTTTTACTTTTTTTGTGGTATTTGCTTCATTAACTCACTCTTCACCAAAAAAATAGTACAGGTTGGTTGTGTTTTTGTTATTTTTGCATTTGCTGTTGCAACCCAAACCACAAGGGGGCGCCTTGACACGTTAGGGGGGAAAAAATGTGTTTTTATCAGGAAATCAACCTTTGGCAGACATGTCCATTGATAGTCAACACGTGTAGGAGGTGAGATTACATCGTAGAATGTTGCCATTGAAACATCAAATGCATTTTTGTCTTTATCAGATTAAAAAAAAAAAAAAGCACGTGGATCCACAATGGCAAGGCTGCTCAACAAAGTAATATTCAAATACATCTTATAAATACAAAAAAAAAATGTAATTAATTAGTCGGTCATTTTAAACTAGATTTTGTCGAGATTCGCTGTTTTTTAATATAAAAAAAATAATATATCCATTTTATTTTTAGACGCTATTACAATGCTGTACGTTTATTGTAAGCAATTTCTGTTTTTACAAAATAAAATAAAAATAAAAATAGACCGCAGCAACAACAAAAAGCATTTTAAAAATGAAAATAAGAACCGGTATGGACCACTACAGTGAGTGAGTGACAGCTGGAAGCTAAAGAAACGCCTCGTCTTATCTCACCTATATGCAAATGTCCCGCTGGGCTCCGCGTGCCTTCGTCTGAAAGCAAGAGAGGAAGAAATGATTCTCCAGGTGGGCGGAGCTTCGAGGTCCAGGCAAACTTACTGTACTTTGAAACTTCAGCAGGACTTCATAAGTGACTTCTTCTCCCAGATGGAACACGGAGACGAAGAGAGAAGAAGCGGAGAAGGTAAGTTCTGCTCCTTCTCTTGCTCGGTGGCATTTTGTTGACGAGGCTGTAACGTTATCTGAAGCGTCCCGTCGCTGACCTACTTGTTACCTGTATCAGGTAGAAGCCACACTGTCAGGGCGGCTCGGAAAGCAGAGACACTGTGTTTAAGTTGTGTGTTTATTCCTACAAAATACGTTTCTTAGTGTTGTGTTTAACTGAGAGAGTCCCAACTTTACAGTATGTTGACAGCACAGGTCTCTTATAGCTCATAGGTGAGGTGTTTTTATTTGATTTTAATTCCTAATCATTAGAATTACTATTAGTATCAATGACAGGATGTTTGTTTGTCCCCATATCTGATAAATAGAAATAATAAAACAGGCTGTAGTGATGTAACTGAAGGCACCACTTTTTTAATATTCTTTTAATCTGCAAATTACTTCCTTTATCAGCTGATTCGGTTGATAAAACATCAGAAAATTACCCTTCAGCGTATCTTAAGTATCTATGAAATCATTTTTTTGTCTAGAAATATTACATTTTCCACAATTTAAGACTAAAAAAGAAAAAAAAAGAAGGCAGTCCTCTTCATATCGGAGCACCAGGAAGTACGGAAATGTTGACATTTTCACTGAAGAAAAGACATAAAAGGTTAATCAGTTACAAAAGTTGTTGATTAATTCTGGGGTTAGTTTTTTTTAGTTGATTAGAGCAGCTCTAAAGTCAGTCGAGCTGTTGTGAATACGCTACAAGCATTGTTTGATCTCTGGAGAAGCAGTTAAATATTACAAAAAACAGTCATGGATTCCAGTGGAGATACCTGAGTTTACAACCACATATGTCAGGCTGAATTTTTGTTAAATTGTGTATAAAAGTACACATGAAATATCTGGATTCCTTCAGTGTAAGTGAATGGTGTGACCAGTAAAACGTGTTACTGGGGCTTTATATTTTACTCACTGTAAACGTGATCAGACGTCGAAGAGAAAGTGGGAAAAGTTCAGAGAGTTGTGGAATGATGTGATGATTTTTAACTTAATCCAAACAAAATGACACAACTGGATGTTAAGGGTTCAATTATGGATGGATGCCTAATCACATATTATTTTTCCTCAGTCACTGGAAGAATATCACCATGACGAAGATGTGAAATGCCTTCCACGTTGCTAAAACGATCCTCGGACGCTTAAAGGATGGATCAGGCTCCTCCCAGCCAGAGCTCAGCTTCAGAAGCAGACGGCGAGGAGCTCCAGCTGAGAGTGGACTTCTTCAGGAAACTGGGTTACTCCTCAGCAGAGGTGAAAGCCGCTTTGACAAAGTCGGGCCTGAACACGGACACTAACTCAGTGCTCGGAGAGCTGGTCAGGAGCAGAACCAGCACCTCCAGCCCGGACAATGACGAGAGAAGCACAAGCCAAAAAGACTCTCTGCTACCTCCCAGCTGGGCTCTGGGGCCCAGCAGAATCACGCCACCACCACCATCGGGGGACGGAAAGAACCCCGAACTGAGGCCTGTTGTCATCGACGGCAGCAATGTTGCTATGAGGTGATTTACTACTTTAAGCTTTACCTGTAAAACAGTGAAACACCTGTAAAACAACAGTTATAAAGCTGCCAGCGCTCATCACCGTCTTTTCTTTCAACTGTGACCCTGAAACACACACTTCCTGCACTGCTCTGCCACTTGACCTTTAGTGAGGGCGTTCACCTCGCTGCCTGTGCATGTTTTTGCAAAAGCTGCCGATACAATATGCAAATTCCTCCCCTGAACCGATCAGAGGTGTAATTCATGAGTAGTAGCCAGAGGGAACGTTTCCTTCCACACACTTACAGGAAAAAACCTTCAAAGACAAGTCGTGTTCTCAAAAATCAACTCTACTTCCCTCCTTTAGATTTTACAGTTACATAATTGATGCATGTTATCTCCCTCGCATGTCTTTACAGTCACGGCAACAAGGAAGTGTTCTCGTGTCGAGGCATACAGCTGGCAGTCAACTTCTTCTTGGACAGAGGTCACAACACCGTCACCGTGTTTGTTCCCAGTTGGCGCAAAGAGCAGCCCAGAGCCGATGCCCCCCTAACAGGTGAGAACACAGGAAGGAGAGCAAACCAAGCAGATGGATGCTTCTCATGACTGTAGGTAGTTTTAGCCACGAAAACAAGAGAATGGTTGAGTAAAAAAAAAGTCCTGGTTAAAATAGGAATGATATATTTTTCATTCATTCCTGACCTTTAAAGTCTCACTGATAACTGGAAAAGGAATAAATATACTGTATCTGCCCTTGTGTTACACAATACCTCAATATGTGTAGCAAACATGACAATCATTTGTGGGTCTGTCATATCACTCAGAGCTGAATGCACGTTTATCTCTGCCCTGTGGCTATTGTTGCATTTACAATAGCTACCAAGTTTTATCCAGTGTTAGAGAAATAACTCGTTAATACTCCAGTAATAGTCCCAGCCGACACATCCTGTAATACCTTGTAAAACAGGGGCTTGTCCTTGTAACACTTGTTGTCGCACAAGATTAAACAAATGAACGTGAATACGACCACCACCTGGTCCTCTCTAGCTGTAGCTATTGACCAATCCTGTAAATGTTATGTGATTCATTACTGTGACATATGAGTTCGTGCCAAATGTGTGGAGCAACACAGTCAGGATTGCGAAACAAAAATTTCCTCAACTGGCTAACAAATTACCCGAGCAAGGGTTGACGTGCAATAAAAATGATTTGCCGTTAATTGTTTTTGGGGGCATGTACAGTATCGTAACCTTAGACAGCAGAGCACAATAAAGGACTCTACATTTCTGCCGGCTGTGTCACTGTAGTCCGTGGGTGTATCTGTGCAGTCGAGATTAATATCACATCTGTCTTTCCTGGAGTAGAAAAGCTGCCTTTTATTCAGTCCTATCTTGTTTTCAAACTAGCTGTGCTTTTATAACATCTGAAAACCCCGGCACGGCTTTATAGTAAAGGGTGGGACATCCTTTTCAAAGTGACACATCAACACCTTGCGGCTCACATGATTTAGTAACCGTGCAGCAAGGGTGGAGCAATCCAAAGGTTTTATTTTAATCCGTGAACAAGGAAGTAAAAATATGTCTGCAGGCACTTCTGGGAAAGCCCCAACAGGAAGTACATGTGTTTTTTAAATTCTTTTTATCAATGCCTACTGCACATTACTAGCAGGGTAAATGTAATTAACTGCTAACAACCATCTACAGCAAGAGGTTCAGTGAACAGTCACCCTGAGAACAAAAGCACTTTGTTTAAATAGTGCATTTAGGTAAACATCACACGACCTGGCCCCTTGTTCGTTTATACAGAGTTCATGGTGCGTTTCATTCCATTTCAAACTAACAGAGCGTTCATTATGTTTTTAACTGTAAAGTAAAAAGATATATTGTGCATAGAGATAGTTATGGTGTCTTATGTTTTCTATGAATGATCTCTGAGACTTTGTAAAGTGCTTATTGGATTTTTTCTTGAGCTTTTCATTTCTGTAACTTGAACATTCAGTTGCAGATGATGATGGATTGGTAAAGGACTGAAAGGGCAACTCTTCTACGGTACTACAATTCTTTAAACCTATCTTTTTGTACTTTCAGATCAACATATTCTGATGGAGCTCGAGAAGCGTAAAATAGTCGTGTTCACTCCATCACGCCGTGTCGGGGGAAAGCGAGTGGTTTGCTACGATGACCGCTTCATCGTCAAGTTGGCGTATGAATCGGATGGAGTGATCGTATCCAATGACACCTACCGCGATCTCCAAGGAGAAAGACCTGAGTGGAAGAAGTGCATCGAGGAGAGACTCCTCATGTACTCATTCGTGAATGACAAGTAAGCAGTGAGCCCGTTGCTCTGCATGAGCCTGTGTGATGTCACTTCTTTGTCCCAATTCTGTCCAATGTCATTCAGAGAGGCATATTGCAGCTTGAGGGAAACATAATTATCCATCAGCTGAGATTGTCATGAGTAGATGAAGTAATGTCATTTTTTTTTCCAGATTCATGCCCCCAGATGACCCTCTTGGTCGTCATGGTCCCAGCCTCGACAACTTCCTTAGGAAAAAGCCGCTGCCTGTGGAGCAAAAGAGACAGCTCTGTCCCTATGGTGAGATATGATTAGCATTGAAATAAGGAAGTGTTCCACTTCACCACTACCCGTTTTTATACTGCAAATGCATTGTTAGACTTTTCACTGCTGGGACTTGTGCATAAATGTGGTTCCCTAATGAGATCAGTTTTGAATATCTTTTGTGTTTGTGTCCTTTTTTTTATTTCCTTCAGACAAAAAGTGCACTTACGGCATCAAATGCAAGTTCTACCATCCTGAGCGGGCCAACCAGTCCTATCGGTCCTTAGCTGATGAACTGAGAGAGAAAGCCCTGATTTCTTCTGTGAAAGAAGAGAGAAATGTCAGATATTCACCCAGACAGCTTCAGTCTGAGCCTGGGCCTGCTCACAAGGCCTGCGTCCATCCTCGAGAGTTTATCACAGAGCTCACAAGAGACCAGCAGTTTTCTTCACATTCCGGTCCGGTCAGTGAAAATGAACTGCTGTACTGGGACGATCTCAGAAACGGTACAAATCATATGCCATGCTCCGTGCAAGGAAGCCAGTGTCAGAAAGAGTGGCCTGGGCTGCACTTGATGACAAAAAATTACTATGCCAACACGCCCCCTGAGTACCAGGATTCTGGCTTTGGCTCTTTTGAGAGTCAGTACTCTGATAATTCACATTCCCTCAGCAACTCCCACAGACCAAGGCCCCAGCATCCGAGTGCCCTCGCCGTACCTAAAAATGCCCCAGAGCATTTAAAGAAAAATAACAGCAGCCAGTCCTGCAGGTGTTGTTCAGCAGCTCACCAGCAGCATCATGGAAACATGGACCCAAAAGGCCAACCCCACTATAACACCTACCCTTCTCATTTGTTCCCACCTGGTGTGCCCCAACAACACAGCCTCCCCGGCCATTTCCATTATAGCGGAGCCCCCCATCTCCAGCAGAATTACTGGTCAGATCCCTTTCAGGGGCTTCCCCTCGCCAGGACATCCAGTAGTCTCCCCTCTTCAGTCAATTCCTCACACTCTCACAACTGTTGCGGCTTCTATAAGAGTCATCAGTGCCATTCCTGGGGCCAACAGCAGCCATCTTCCGCTGCATTTGACCCTCAAAGGTTAGAGCTCCGCAAGAATCTGCAAGCCATCTTCAACCCACAACAGGTGGATGCAGTCATGGAGATGTTCCCACATCTGACAGATCCTGAGAAACTGGCTGCAGAGATACTTAACATGAAGACTCAGAGAGGGATGTTCTGATTATTTTTCTGTCCCATCCTTTCAAGATCAACATGATACTTGTGATGACCTCAGTGGCATCTGGAGCGTTTTGTCACAGCAAAGAGTGTATTGTATAGTGGCTGTAGGTGAATGTTCTTGAGTGTTCTGTGCAATGTGCAATTCAAGAAATCAAATGTGACTTCCTATGAATGAACAGGTTAGCTAATCTGTTGAGTTCTCTATATTTGTATGACATTGTAGTCAAATGTGACCTTGTCGTCCGTGTTTTGGATGAAAAGTGCCTCTAGACCAAAAACTGTTCTGATGAACTTTCTAGAGTTTTGACCGTAGATGCATATTGCATCAAATATGATCTATTGTAAGTTCTCATGCAATAAGGAATTGCTGTGTAAAGTATTACTTCTTCTTTTATTTCCATCATAGTTCTCCAGAACAGCCTGCTGTTCGGTATTGTCTCTGTGAGGTGCAGCTACAGTATATTTAAACCTGTACAACAGCCGCCCGATGTTCTCAGCCGGTGTCAATCGAGTAGAGCAAGCTAGGAAAACGAAACTGAGGAAACTCATAGAGTGACTTTGGCACGAGGGAAAGAAATGTGCTGGTGCATCCTCATCCTTTTCCTGTGAATCATTCATCTCATGAAACATTCTTCGAATGAACTCTGTCTGTAACAATGAATGTGTATGTGGGTCACTGTGTGATTGGAAATGACAATAAAAATGTGGAATTGTAAAAAAAAAAAGTGTCTTGGTAGTAAATCACTTACTGTAAATGTTTATTGTAAGATAAGAATTCATAAGCATAACATATAGCCAAGAAGTCTCATTTTACTCACCAAGTAAAATAAATTTAACAACTCTTGTTGCTTGCCTGAACAAGTCTATGTGTGTTCCAGCTAAAAAAACAAAACAAAATGCTTTAACTAATCTGTGAATTTAAAGAGTGCTTTTTGGTACTAAGGATGTCAGTCTGTCCATGAGTCGCTGCTTTGGTTGATTGAAATGAAATTAATTCTGACAACTACTACATGGCTTATTGTACAGACGTCTATGCCCCCCAGAGTGGGAATCGTAATTACTCTGATCCCCTGACTTTTCCTCTAACACATGACATTTCCATCAACTAAAGCAGACCTTTGAGTTGAATGCGCAGTGTGTAGGATTTATTCAGGGGGCTACAGATTGCACAATACCCCTTGTCAATACCCCTCACCTCGCCCTTCCCTTCCAAATCTCGGAGGATCTACAGTGACCATTAACACACTGAAAACAAGAAAGACGTACTCTAGAGTCGATGTTTATTTTTGTCTTTTTAGGCTACTGCAGAAGGATGACATTGCAGCCATGTGGAAAAGGACCTGCTCCTTCTGTAAATAGAAAAGGCCCATTCTAGGGTCGTGACACCACAATCACAACAATTCGGACTTTTTTAAAAATAAATCTTATACATTGGACCTTTAATTTGCTATTTAGCAACTGTTACAATGCTAACACACTCAACTAGGAGAGTGAACATGATCAGCATTACACCTGCTAAATGCTAATGCTATTAACATGTTCGCATTGTCATTGTGAGCATGTTAGCATGATCATGTGAGGATTGAGCTCAAATCTAGTGTCACTGAGCTACTGGCCTATTGTAATAGATCAGACAACAACACAACTTCCATGTGCACCAAATAAATTGCTAAAAATACCAACAACACAACATATGGCCCCACTTCTCTTGACACTCTAATCCAATGCCAATGCTGTTATGAGTGTCTATTCTTTTGAAATTTTGTTAGTTACTCAACACGTTAATTCTTCGTTGTCTGTTTGAAGAGGCTGTTTTTGGAGTGCATTGGTCTTGATTTTCTGTTCTGACTATTTCAGAAATGTAAAATATGCACATGATCCAGTGGAGCCAAAACAGCATTTGTGTATTCAAGGCCGGAAATCGCATGACCATCACCATGAGTGGTGCGTGATGGTCGACTAAATCTAAATATTTAAGTCGTGCAGTTTTCAAGTGTTGTGTTCAGTGCAATGTTTTAATTTCTGTCAGCTTGTCGAGAAATGTGAAGCCAGTGTGGTTGTCTGTTTGTCACGGTGGGAAATGACTTCATACTATATTGAGGTCAAATCGTCAGTGTCAAGGCAAAACAGACTTCATCTTGTACTGACCTTTGAAACATGCTATGTTTGACAGATATGAAATACAGCCACGACCTAGAGTTGTACTCATATTTGCCTCAAGTGAACGTCCCTTTGGGCCAATATTTGAACATCACTCAAGACAAGATTTCTATTTTTTTTTACAGTGATTAACTGGTTTTTCTTAAGACCCACAGTTGACACTCAAAGCTAACCTTTTGCTGGTTTAACAAAAAAACATGTTGTGTAACTCTCGCATATAATCCCCCACAAGCTTCACACGACACCTTGGAACTGTTTGTTCAAATGTTAATTTTATTGTGAATACAATTAAATGTATTCCTTTTCACAGACAGGAAACATATCTTATATGTTTATGCGTGCATTTCGTTGCCTCATCATAATGAGGCATCACATCCATAATTACTGCTCTGCATTTATTTGATCCATCATGGGTTCATGGGTAATTCTACCTGATACATTTCTGTCTGTTATTCCCAGGCCATCAGTAGTTTGTGGAATGGTACAAAGGCACCATATCCAGGTTTGCTGCAAAAAGATAGAAAAGAAGTCCAAATTTAAAGCATAATAGATGGACAAGACGAGAAATAAAAAACAAAACACGGCATGTTGAACATTTGAAATGCAGGGTAATTCATGTGTTTGTTGTTTTTCACAACTAAGTCACAGCTGTCATTGCTGTATGTGAGTTCACACCTTACATTTCAAGGTCACACCTCATTTCTTAGGTGCTACAACTTAAGCCTGCAAAGGTGTGTTGAGATTTGCATATTAGGCTCAGCCACTAAGTGCAGAGGATTTTAGCGAAGTATGTCTGAAGGCATAGTTTGTCTTAAGGTGTGAAGTGTTATGCCAGCATTCACAGATAACCTATTATGTAATTAAATGTATTTAGGTTATGCTGTGGGACTCGTGCTTAAATAACAGAGAGACTGCTGAGGCCATTACTTAACTGCCAGAACATAAAATGCATTAATGTGCTTTGTAAATCCGCTGTGATTTATGAATGAAAGAAATGCAACTTTAGGTAAATCAGCACCTCAAGCCATTAAAAGGGTTCAAAAGCATTTGAATGACCTTTTCAAAGAAGCAGCGAAATTACCCCCCCGTAAAGCACCACTGAGGGACTCGCAGTGGATCCACTGAATCACACAACAGCACTTAATGTCACGTTGCACGGCCCGAGACGCATAAATAATCTACACGATGCTTTTGTTTTTCCTTGTAGGGAAATGATATCAGTTACCATTCAAAGTAGCTGTGTCCCTTGTGGCGACCGTCACGCAGTCCTGGATCAGGAGTCTGCAGCTCCACGCCGAGGTGGAGATCTGCCTCCCCCTGGAGGTGACCCAGGAAACGGATAGTTCCCGTGCTGATTCTTCCAGATGGCAGCATGATCCTGACCTGGTGGCCCAGCTGCAGGTCCATGGGTGAGTGGGGGACGAAAACTCGATGTGGCCCCTGAGACGTCCTCCATGATCGGACACTGAAGGAAAAAATGGTTTGGTTTGGAACACAATAAAGACTCTGGTGTGGTTAAATTCTGTAGTACTTCAGTTGACAGCTTTAGAAACATCACTGTCACATTTATGAAGTTTTTTTTTTTTTCATCTAAGTACATATTTAATTAGGAATAACTTTTCCAGTCTTGGTATCATTTTTTCATCAGGCTTGCTGGCAAGCTACTCATGTCATGACTCCACCTGGACACTGAAGATGAGGACGAGGCAAGCCTGGAGCTCAGCGCTGACGACGAGGACAACGAACTGCCTGACAAACTGCATGCGTAGCTGTCACTCCTTGATGACGCTTCAGACCTCCTGTGTTGATGGAGTCCTCCTGAAAACGACAGTTAACATCGTTGTTGAATTCATGAGTAAAAAATTAAAAATGAACTCAGTGTTTCTGTCATTGTCGGATCATTATCACTGTCGCTTACTCGAGCACTCGTCGAATAGTTCTCCGTTGTCCACTCCTGACTCTTCATCACAGCTGCCCGCTCTCACCAACCCTCCAGCTTTAGAGACCAGCTGAGGAAAAGGAGAGGAAGTTAAAGGTGCAATATGCAAACAACTATCTGCTATGAGAAGATATAGTGGGGTAATGGCATAAACAGACTAAGAGTGACACTTCTACACCACAATGGAAAAGCAACGTGCAGTCCAACATTCAGCCAGTGCCTCTGAAACCAAAGAATTGAACAACAAGGTATTTTCTTTCTGCAATTTAACAAATTTCTGGGCACTTTTTTTCATTTCAGCACAGTGTAAGAGACTCTACTGCTCCCTCTTCACTTCCAATCTGTCCATGAGCGGATCTGGTGCAACCACAGTTTGGCTCAGGTCCGATGGAAACAGACACACACAGAGTGGAAAGAAGGCGAGACAGGTGAAGTGAGGATTATTTAAGTTGACAGCAACTCGCTACAGCCGTGAAATATATGTTTGTGTACTCTTGTGTGCACACCCTCGCTGGTTGAAAACAAAAGTGAAGAAATAGGAAAGGTGTGGCCGACGAACCAGTTTGTTACGTCTGAAAAGCTGGTGCTCCAGTGACATCCAGTGGTTGTGAAAAGTTGCACACGAAGCCTCGAACACAGTCATACGATCAGTAACATTGCTGGCTTTATCAATCAGCTGACTTATTTAGTTGCCATCAGATTAACAGAACAGAGTCTGATTGGGGTAATAGGTCACTTATCCATGAATGTTCCTCACAGTTTCATTCAGAAATTCTCCCCACCGTGCCGAAGACAGCGTGCGTGCCATATTTGCCAGAACAGACAATACACCAAATGTTGTAGAACACACGGCAATGCAATAACAAAGGGTATAAACTGAGGTGGAACCAACAAACTAAACTACACTTCTGTGTGTGACAGCTCACCTGCCTGATGTGAAGAAAGGAAACAGTGTGACTTGCTGTTGGATGCTGATACAGACTGATAGTTGGAGATAATTTATAAAGTTGAATATTTAACTCTGTCTTTGCTTTGCTCTCTGATGCTGCAGGTATTTGATAAACTCTATTGAACAACATCAGCTCCTGTTAACATCTTGTGGGAAAATTCATTCATAATATAAGCAGTTTGTGTCCATTTTTATTGCAGTAAAGTTTTATTCTTGTGGACATTTTTGTATACAGGCTGCAAGGTGGTTTGTGGTTAGCATCGTTGCCTCGTAGCAAGAAGGTCGCCGATTCGCGTCCCGGTGAGGATCTTTCTGCGTAGAGTCCCCATGCAGTGTGGGTTCTCTCTGGGTTCTCCAGCTTCCTCCCACAAGTCCAAAAACATGTTGAGGTCAATTGGTGATTCTAAATTGTCTGTAGGTGTGAATGTGAGTGTGCTTGGTTGTCTGTCTCTTAGACTGGCGACCTGTCCAGGGTGTCTCCTGCCTTCACCCTGAGTCAGCTGGGATAGACTCCAGCCCCCCATGACCCTAGCGAGGATTAAGCGGTGTATAGATAATGGATGGATGGATGGATGGACATTTCTGTATACAGCTGGATAGACTTGAAACCGTAGAGCAAAGGGAGTGAGAAAGGTGTGTTCATGTTTGGTAGACAAACTCACTTAAGCGTGGCTGTGATGTTTTTGGTGCGAATACTGGTACAAAAATGAGGGAAAAGTGGTGCAATTCAGACTTTTGCTGTGTTGGAAGTGGTATGGAAGTGTTACCAGGTCGACCTAGGAAGATTACCAGCACGACTTTTAAAAAGTGACCAAGGTGCACATTCAGACATGAGGCCGCCACATTCAATTGCCATCGGATTAACGGAATGGAGTGCACGTCTAAAAGGGGCTTTGCTAAGTCGGACCTTTCTCTATCACCTTCAGCATGGCACAAGTCTTGGGCGGCTCCCAGTTACAATAAAGGACATGCACGCACAAGTGATTTGAGGAAGGTTTTCTCCACATTTCAGCGATTTCCATTCAAAAACTTCCATGACAACACAAGTTTGTGCTCCAAATACAAGCTTAAAACATAACTTTCTCCTCCACTTTGCTCTACAATTTCAAATTTTCTATTACGAAACAAATGAATGTGTCCATAATCACTCAACTTTACAGCAACCATACCCACTAGAAATGGATCAGGTTTTCTTCCCCACACGAACAGAAGCTTATTTTGCTGCTGCTTGGTGGTTTCCCCCAGATTTTATCAAATACCTGAAGCATCAAACTGCAGCAGGATTCATGTGTTGCTCCAAACCACGAGAGCTGTGCACATTTGCGCATGAGGAAGAACATAGCAGGTAGCTTCATTAAATAAATGATCACATGGAGCGCGGATCAGTCAGGTTCAGGGTCCGACGGCAATTCATACTGTGCATTTTTCTTCACATCTAAGAGGTGAACTATCACACAAAGAGAAGCTCAGTTTGTAGCTTCAAGATGCTATCAGAGTTTTTCTCTAAGTTTATTAATACCTGCAGCATCAGGCAGCGTCTCCAAACACAGAACGTTTCATTAACTGCATTATTTATAAGTATCTGCTTTTGTTTGTTATTGCATTAAAAGTGACTTGTGTCTGAATTATGTGACTTTAAGGTATTGAGGAAGCTGACAATGTCCAAAAAGGGCAACAGACACAACCTCAATCACAAACATTCATCATCACACCTGATTACGCAGCTCTTCCTGATTTCTTCGCAGCTCTGCAAACCTCCTTTCCCACGATGCTCTTTCACAGGCGATTCTCGTCTTGAGTGACAGGATCTCCTTCTCAGTTTTGGTCAGTCGTTTCTGAAGGGCGGTTGTGTGATCAGGGCTGCCTGGTATGGCAACAACCCCTTTGCTTTCAGAACCTGATAAGTACCATAAAAGGTTATTATGTTAAATCTGTACTACACAAATGTGTGAAGGCGAAGTATGACAGGAAGCTGCAGATAGACCTTGCATTCAGATAATGGAGCCTGCTGTGGGTTTACATTCAACCTTGATAAATGTGACAGACTTTTATTCTAAGACAGTTCATTTAAAGGGATAAAGGAAGGTAATCTTTTGTAATCCCTCCAAATAAAACAAAGGGACCAATGAAATTTGAAGGCTGATGGAGCTCAAACTTGCCAGCGACTCTGAATAGAATAAAACCCGTGTAAGGCTTTTCAATTGAAAGTAAATATTTCAATGAGCAAACTTTGATTTGGTGAGATCCTTACCCACACGTTGTTTCGGTTGTTGACTTTTTTCCTCTGTGATGTGCTTTTCTCTCGGTAAGAATTTGATTGCATTGTATGGGCATATCTGCAACGCAAATGTACATTATGTATAATCACCACATAATAGAGCCCACGTCAGAATGTGTAATGAACAAGATGTCTAAATGCAAATACAATTACATATTTTACAAACTCACCCAAAGGAACCTGCAGGTGCAGAGTATTCCCTTGAATGTCCATGTAAACACAGTCCACAGGATATATTCTGTCATGTTGAAGCATGGTCCTCTCACATTGTGCTATTCTGACCAGAGAAACAATAAATAAATGCTTCCGTTTTAATCTAATACAGCTCTTAAAAGCTTGGAGTTGTACAGCTGAAATGATGCTGGATATTCACTTCTTGTAGTTTTACTTAACCGTCAGGTGCAGGCGACTAAAGAAAGGAGATTATACCATCTGGAAGTGGATGGTGCCATGCTATGACATCATACAGTCACACATAAAGACAGAAACATGGATAGAAAGCTGGCAAATGCTCAGACAGAGCAGGACTCTGACCTTTCCCAGAGTCTTACCTGAAGGATGGGAGTAAACTCCCATGTGAGATCATAAGGAAACAGTAGCTCCCATTTCTGCTCAATAGGCTTCTGTCCTGGTCGGCGGTGAATGTTACTGTAGTGCGCAGGGCTCACTGACCTGTTGCTATGCACCAGCTCTGTATGAACTGTGCTGCTGACGACTGCTGGGAAGGTAAATCTTGTCTAATCTTCTTAGTCATGCAGTTACACAGTCCAGCTGCATCCAGGCTTACTTTGGTCTACAGAGCCTTATATAAAAGCAATCTATAGGCATCCACATGCATTACCCCTCTCAGTTTGTTCTGTCTCTTGGCACATTAAATGATCTGCGCTTATATAGCACCTTTTCAGCTTAGCTAAGTTCTATTAAGCACTCCACAGTGGGTTTCTCATCCACCCATTCTCACATGCCAGTGGTTGCAATGCAACGTAGCAACTCAGGGTTCGGTGTCCTGCCCAAGGACACTTCAGCATGTGGAGGAGTTGAGGATCAAACCACCAACCTTGCAATTAGTGAACAATCCACACTCCGACCTCAGCCATGGCCTGCAGCTGTCCACTTTGGACAACTAATACTAAACTATATTAATAAAACTTACCAAAAAAACCCCACATTTGATCTGAAATGAGCCTATAAGGTCCAAGTGTTGACTTGCTTTTCTAATAAACTGACTACATATTATAAATTAACAACAGTAGTAGTACAGATTTCTTCTGTAGCAATATCGTGGCAACATCACCTATATATTTTTTTTATTTTCTTGTTCCCATTGCTCATAAATGTTGAGTACATTAAATAATTAAAACCTTGAATAATTCACAACCTTCTAATATCCACAATGACCCCAACAGGGAGGAACGTGTTCTTTAGTTAAAGAACAGAAGGAACAGATACTGACAGCATTGCTTATTTCCTGTGTGTGTTTTGTTATGTGGAAGTCCTTCAAGAGCAAAGAAAACAC
>NW_007577828.1:239643-242617 GCF_000690725.1 Stegastes partitus
TGGCGTGAAAATGGCGCCCCCCTGAATTTGGCCACAACGCCATAAAACACCAGAATACGAGACTGTGCTCCAATCGGCCTGAAATTTTACACGCGTGCTCTGAGTCTCAGCCAGAGCGCGTTTCCACCCCGGCCAACACGCACGCCGCCGCGGCTCGCCACTAAACAGGAAGTGACTCGTAACCAGGCCACACTTGCTCCGATCTGCCCCAAACTCGACATGCCGGATCACAGTCCCGCCCGCACCAGGCCGACAAGCGTAGAGCGAGGACCCGTCCAGCGCCGCTTGCGGCTTTAATTTTTATTCTGATTCTATTAATAATGCAAATATAGAACGATGAAAAGACAGTGGTAAGACATAAATGAAGAACAGATTTACAAATGTAAAGTAATAGCATGTTAGTATTTAATAGTTAATGAATTAAGCATTATTATTTCAGGAAGCAAAACTACATGTTCTGAGTCATACATACATATATATATATATAGATAGATAGATAGATAGATAGATAGATAGATAGATAGATAGATAGATAGATAGATAGATAGATAGATAGATAAACATTGTTTCTCACTGTTGTGAAGATCAAAAAACGATTTGATCTTCACTAGATTTTACAGTAAAGTTCAGCAAGTTTGAATAATGTTTGGCTTGTGGTGTCAAAGTGTCCTGGCTCTACGTGTAATGTAATCAGTAAAACATAATACTTACAATTGTACATATAATTATATTGTGGTAGACAGAAGAAGGGGAGCATCTTGATCTGTAAACTGTTATCCTTTTAGGTAGAGAGAGTAGAGACAAATACTCTAAATGACTTTGGGTATTTTCCTAAAAACATATTACCTTGAGGGCTGCAAGGTGGCTCAGTGGTTAGCAACGTTGCCTAGCAGCAAGAAGGTCGCCGGTTCGCGTCCCAGTGAGGGATCTTTCTGCGCGGAGTTTGCATGTTCCCCCCGTGCAGCGAGGGTTCTCTCCGGGTTCTCCAGCTTCCACAAGGTCCAAAAACATGTTGAGGTTAATTGGGTGTCCCCTGCCATCACCCTAAGTCAGCTGGGATAGACTCCAGCCCCCCGCGACCCTAGTGAGGACTAAGCGGTGTGTAAATAATGGATGGATATTATCTTGCTGATTCACCAGCTTTGTCTTACAGTTAGACATATAAACCTGCCCTGTGTGCAGATGTTGATCAATCAGTAGCATCCGTCCCTCTAGGAGGTGCACAAGCTGTGTGGAATGCCGCAGGACAGAGTTGGCCTACTCTGCATTCTGAAGAGAGATTTGTACTTAGTACTCTCTGGTGTCTGTGTGTACCTGGCTGTAAATGTTTAGTAAAATTTACTGAACAGTGAGTCCAGAAAGGTTTTAAGGTTTTCCAGTGCAGCCCGAAAATGACCCTTTTATAATCCAGAGCCTTGGAGCAGTTGCCCGTATTGCCTGATTGGTTATCCAGTCCTGAATGAAGGAGGTTTTTGTTTTTTTGTTTTTTAATAGCACTTTAAAGTGAATAAAGCTGTAATGTGAACTTGGCAGAGCAACAAATATCTGCTGATTTCTATAGGTTGTACACTTGATCTTCTTATGACAACAAAGGATTGGCAGCCAACTATCGCCCATGGAAATTCCTTTATTTCTTTATTTAGTAATAATTTGAATGTTACCAACATATTTTAATACTATATGGGTTTAGAGTTCTTAGTTTGATCTTTCTGTGTGGAATTTGCATGTTCTCCCCATGCAGCGTGGGTTCTCTCTGGGCTCTCCGACTTCCTCCCACAGACTAAAAAAATATATTGAGGTCAATCGGTGATTCTAAATTGTCCGTAGGTGTGAATGTGAGTGTGCTTGGTTGTCTGTCTCTAAGTGAAGGTTAAGCAGTGTATAGATAATGGATGGATGGATAGTTTTGTTGTATTTCAACGTACTTCCCGTTTTACAGCAGTCCCAGGTAATCCATATTTGTCATTCATAGTCATACCGTCCTCTGGATGTGGTTTAGAATATCATCAGTTTACTGAGGAACTGCTTAAAATATAAACTAAAATGCTGAACACAGTTAAGATAACTCCTTTTACACTAAAACTACTGATCATAAGACTATCTCCTGATAAAATCTGACAAGTGAGTCTTTCATTACGACAAACAAAAACAACTTTACACCTCTAGACCAGTGTATACAGCAAATATTAAATAGCAAACAAAGTCTTGCTGCTATAATGCGTGTTAAGTGGACCTCGTTGACTGTATGTTTCATGTACACAAACTAGTGTATATTACCTGATGTATATTTGATACTGACAGGTGCTGGTTAGAAAGAGGATTATTGAAAAGATGTTTGTTGAGTCTACTCCATCATATGTCTTATACTTTCAAGCATGAAAGGAGAAACTTTTTTTTTTCACATTTGATTATTCTATTAACTATACAGCATCAGTGTCCTCAGTTTCAAACTAAAACTTGTCATTCCAGCGAAATGTGAGTCCACCGGCTGTGTCCACGACGTCCATTTTGTGTATGAAAAGATGTGTAAATTTTGGCTTTGGGCCATTTTATCTAACAAAGAAAGAGCAGTGCTTCCCTCCCAGTTTGGCACAATAACAAGGAAATATGATATCATCGTTGTCTAAGCTCTTCATCGACATTCATTTGATTATGAGTTTGCATAATGTTGTTTGTATGTTTTGAGCCCATTATGGAATGCAAATGATATGAGACTGGCATGGTGGTGACGGCCTATGTGCTGGGATGGTTCCATGATAATACATAGCTAAGCGAGGTGTGCTCAATTTTGACATATGCAAAGATATTCCTGTCAGAGAGCATGTGTACAGTAATGACACAAAGAGCCCATTAACTACCATGACAGCCCTGAATACAAAACATTGTTGATCACATTAAGTCCCATCTGTACATGGTTTTGTGAGAATAGGTGAGTAAATACAGTACGATTGAGTATGGATGTGTAATAGGTGCA
>NW_007577828.1:243830-249028 GCF_000690725.1 Stegastes partitus
ACATTTGCTTATGCCATGGTGATGACAGCATGCATTCTGTGCAAGAATGCCTTCAGATCGTCAGCCGAGGCTCACATGCGGCTTTCAGCAGGCTGAATTATACAAATTAAGTGGTTATTTTGAATAATTACCATTACACTTTGTCTGCTGCAGCTTAGCGCCCAGCACTGTCCAACACATAGAGGGGTTATTTCTGTACTAAACACACTGTAAAATTCACATTACTCATGTTTTAGCCTCTTTACACCGGATTTAGGTATGTTTTAGGGTGCTTTCTAGTCTCTTCTTAGTACTATAAGCACACAGTATATATTTTGAGAGGTCTTTTGAGAGACTGTCAATGAGAGTGAAGAGAACAAAAACCAAAAAAAAAAAAAATGAAACTCAGGATCCCAGCTCCTGCCTCTGTCTGTCTCTCTCTGTCTGCCAGTAATCAAGCCACACTCCTCAGCTCAATCACAGAGCGCTGCGACTATCAGCTCACCTGAGCCTCATCACCACGGCTCCCTTTAAGAATCAGCTCTTCTTTTCACTCGGGTCGTCGTTCCACTCACCGGTTTCACGGCCGCGTGTCAACCCGTTTCCAGCCAAAAAACAAAAAGAAGTGACATCACCAAAAATGTGTCGCCAGCTCCTCATCTTTGTTTGAGGCTAATGTAGCTCAAGGCTATACTGGTCTCAGTAAGCATATGTAACACACCAGAGAAACTATCCGAAGGTAAAATACATTGTAAGTAATAAAGGTGTCAGGTGTTGTCAAGAAATGAATAAGGTTGTGCACAATAAAAAGTCATTCTCCGACATCAATCATCTTTTATTCAGGAGTCTGACAGTGTAATGCTGAACAACACCTAATAAGAAGGGAACATGGACAAGAGGAACAAATTTGTATATATGGACAGGGTGGTGTTGTTTCAAGACGAGGAGACAAACCTGTTCTTTGATGAAACACTACAATTTTACACATGAAAACAGTCTTTATCTCAGTGTATCTTCACACAGTGTGTAGCTAAACAGTTCACACACTGAGGAGTTTATGAATGAACATCACATGAATTACCTCAAACTGATTTACCACCTAGTTTCCTGACCTAACCTTCACACTCCTGCACATCTCCAGCAGCATACTTTGAATTATCAACACGCAATATTTCATGTGCTTCAAACTGCTGCAATGAAAAAAAAAAGAAGGACTTCTGTCACCTGAATTGCGAAAGTCCCTTTTGTGTCGTGCCCAAGAATTCTACGTTCTTTAGGCCACAAAGAGGTAATTGTAGTGTGTGGGGGCTTTATGGCTGGCAGAGAGCACGGGTCTGATTTCACATTGTGTTGAACAGAAACCAGGAGGCTCCCTATACAATCAACCCACAGGGCACTGAAGTCTCACCTGTACTCTTATAGACTAGGACTCAGTTATTTTAGCAAATCGGTAATTGTCGGGTGTTTCATTTAACCGTCATCGCAGCAACCTAACACTGTAATGTAATAGCTTCTTTTATTGTGAAGTGGCACAGAAAAATGGTTAATTTAAATGTGTTTTGGTTGCAAAATGTTTAAAAGGATGGGTTACATTATAATGTAGCGCTGTGTTGACAAAAGTTAGAATTTTTTTTTTTTTGGATAAGTTGTTGAAATTGCACTGATTTGGTGTTTTATATGATCTCTTGGTGTGATCAGATTCCGGTCATTAAAACCTTTTATCCAGAAAGAAACAGTGGTTTTCACATGCAGTGCTGTGTTTTCACCCGCTCACTGTGAAAATACAGACGTAGGTTTTAGATCAAAACCATTACCACATCGATTCTTGGGAATTTTAAGATCCACCCAGCAACAACAGGTCTTTAGTCTCCTCCTCTCACAAAGTCAAGCAGTGCAAATGAGTTTCCACTTATTACGCTGCCAGTACGGGGCTGTCAGCAGGAAGCGAAGGGGGGGAGGAGACAGAGAGCAATTGAGAAAGGTAACGCCAGAGAAAGCTCATTCACTTCAACCACAGCTGACGACAAAACATGCACAGTTCATCGCAGGTAAGTGGACTTTTCTCCTTTCAAATGATGGATTTAGTGAGTGTTATCTGAACGTAGCTTTGATATTTTTGCACAGTTGAACACAAGGCGACGCAGGTCAGCAACAGTGGCGCCACTTTAGCCAGACAGTGATGCAGCATGGTGATGTTGTGTGCCCAATATGTGTTAGATTTGCCTGTAACAAACAGTTTTATTTCATATGTATCTATTATCAATCTAAAATGGTATGAATGAGTCCGTCGCTAATAGTTATTTAGATAAATATGAGAGAAATTATCTAATCAACTTGAGAGTCATTCTCAGAATTTCTTCTACTTTTCTGAATATCATTTATCATATTTTTCTCTACACAGATTGTGATAAATTGTGAAAGATGCAGACACTTTTTTTTATTATTCGTGAGGTTTATGAAGATAATTGTGTTTTTGAAACTTCAAAAAAAAATGTTAACAGCAGGTGATACTGTTGAGGCGTCCTTTCGTTATCATTTTAACTAGTTTGCTAATTACATGCTGCACATTATTTACCAATACAACATGAAGAAGACGTAGGGAAGGGAAGAGGGCTACTTGTACCATGCGGGTATGATACCTGATGAGCTAATATCAAACTAAGAAATCTAAACTTCACCTTTTTTTTTTCCAATTAAAGTCAGTATTTTGACATATAAGCCAAAATGGCTAATGTTGTCACTCAGTTTCCAGGGTGTAGAGCCCATAGGAGGTCATGCTGGGATCCAAGGGAGAAGGGAAAAAAACAAGCCGTGCCGCTTAGCTTCTCTCCCAAGGGGACTGATCGAGGAACAAACACATTTTAATTATACTCACTGATAAACCGCCGCAAATGGAAAAATTAAGGTATAATGGTGTGTCACCTCACAGAACTAGTCTCAGCAGGAATTACCACACAAATGGGGTGTGTGTGCATGGCTACAACCTTCTTATCATATTTAAAATCTTGTCAAGTCCAGCAATGTTAAAACTGTGTGAAAACAGTTGCTGCTTTAAAGTTCACATTTATACATTTCTTGCAGTGTGACTCAATAAATAAATTATGAGTTTCTATAGAGTAATTCTAGCATCGTAAAAAGAGGACACCATAGATGACTTAGCACTTACAGCTCAAAGGAGCTGCCCAGGTGGGTTACAAGCACTACTGTAATACAAAGACCTATTAGCATGGGTAAACAGCCTGAATTGTGATTATATTGCCATCTATTATAAGGAGCTTTTGTCAACATACAAGCTCACTTTGCTGTTGTGTAGTTTATTTCCTTAGCAGAGATTTATCAACATGTGTAAGAATTTGTGGACATGTATTCATTTTAATTTTATGTTTATCAGGAATTTGACTGATTTGATGTAATTGCAGGCTGGACAAACACCTCTCTCTCTGTCTGCCAATGGGATAATGGCCTCCAAGACGTTTATAAAAGACACAGGTATGAGTGCGGTTTCGTTCATTTAAAATCATTGCCACTGGTTGCATGCATGCTGAGTCTCAGAGGTATAATACACAGGGAGTCATTTAGCTGTTTTTGTGTGCAGATCTCCTTGCATGAACTAGAGCACAGTCTTGTACAAACACAAAAAGTGTACAATCACAGCTAGTTGTCATTAAATAATAGAACGTGACGCCACTGAAACTCTAGGACAGAACTTCCACCGTGCCAAAACTGTAGACGTCAAACTGCTCTCTCGTGAATAAAAAGACGACACATGCATGTTGGCATTGTTAGTTTGCACCAGAGCTACATGCATGTCCTCACCCACATACAAACTTTATTTACATGTTTTCACACTGTCACTCCCGCTCACATTTTATTTTCTGTTTAAACCTGACCACTTCAGCCAAACTGACAGCCCACAATGGTCCTTAAGGCAAAATCCTAACATCAGGATGCAAACGTTTCAAAATGACAATGTCAACATAATGAGCTTTAGCACGGTTTATAACATTTACTTTACACTTAGATATAATTAGTTATACGTCAAGGTTTTTGGTCCTAGTTTAGTGTGTTGACATTCTGGATAAGTGTACATGAGAGTAATTGAGATTTATCGCTGATCACCAGTATTTAATGATTTTATAATAACTGTCAAGATAAACCAGACAGCTGCTATTCATTTCGAATGTTCAGGTTTCCAAACACTAAAACATGCACTTTTCATAAATGTTTCCCTACATGTCTGGCTTTATAGGTATTCTACATCTCCTCCTAGTAGGACTACTTCTGCCATCAGTATTAGTGTCAGGCGTCGGTGCTCAGAGCACACTGTCCTCCACTTCTTCTGCTGCTGACTCCCTATCCACCACAGCAGCCTCCACTACCACAACCGCAGCCACAGTAACCACCACCACCACTGCCCAGCCCCCGACATCCATCACTTCTGCAACCACTACCGCATCCGGAACCCAAGGAGCCTCTACGACACAGCCCCCAACCACCACCACCACAACCACCGGAAGCACAACAACCACGGCTGCCATGCAGTCTGCAACCACCACCATGTCTGCCACACAGTCTGCAAGCACTACCACTGGAAACACAGCAACCATGCCTACCATGCAATCTGCAACCCCCACCACCATTTCTGCCATGCAGTCTGCATCCACTACCACTGGAAACACAGCAACCACTCAACCCTCTTCTTCCACCACCGCCTCTGGGGTCACAACAACCTCAGTAAACACTCAACCCCCTATGACGACCACCACCAGCACAGGTACCACAACCAGCACCCAATTTGTCACCTCCAACAACCTTGGAAGTACTTTAATGATCACCACCTCTGGAGGTTCAGCATCCACCAACACTCAGTCCTCTACAACCACAACCACCTTAGGAAGCTCAACATCCACTAACACCCAGTCACCGACAGGCACTTCTGGTGCTTCACCATCCACCAACATCCAAACCCAAGCAACTTCCTCTGGAGGCATAGCATCCACCATCACCCAGTCGCCAACCACCACCTCCGGAGGTTCAGCATCCACCAACACTCAGTCCCCTACAACCACAACCACTCTAGGAAGCTCAGCATCCACGAACACCCAGTCACCTACTGCCACTTCTGGAGCTTCACCATCTACCAACATCCAAACGCAAACAACCTCCTCTGGAGGCATAGCATCCACCATCACCCAATCCCCAACCACCACCTCTGGAGG
>NW_007577828.1:250003-262749 GCF_000690725.1 Stegastes partitus
ACCAACATCCAAACCCAAACAACCTCCTCTGGAGGCACAGCATCCACCATCACCCAATCCCCAACCACCACCTCCGGAGGCTCAACATCCACCAACACTCAGTCCCCTACAACCACAACCACCCTAGGAAGCTCAACATCCACTAACACCCAGTCACCCACAGCCACTTCTGAAGCTTCAACATCCACCAACATCCAAACCCAAACAACCTCCTCTGGAGGCATAGCATCCACCATCACCCAATCCCCAGCCACCACCTCCGGAGGCTCAGCATCCACCAACACTCAGTCCCCTACAACCACATCTGCCTTAGGAAGCTCAGCATCCACGAACACCCAGTCACCTACTGCCACTTCTGAAGCTTCAACATCCACCAACATGCAAACTCAAACAACCTCCTCTGGAGGCATAACATCCACCATCACCCAGTCCCCAACCACCACCTCCGGAGGTTCAGCATCCACCAACACTCAGTCCCCTACAACCACAACCACCTTAGGAAACTCAGCCTCCACAAACACCCATTCACCTACTGCCACTTCTGAAGCTTCAACATCCACCAACATCCAAACCCAAACAACCTCCTCTGGAGGCATAGCATCCATCATCACCCAATCCCCAACCACCACCTCCGGAGGGTCATCAATCACCACACAGTCTGGCCCCAGCACAACAACATCTTCTATCACCACTTCTAATTCAATCAGTACTACTAATCCAGGAACCAACTTTGCCTCCTCTACAGTTAGTTCAACAGCCACAACCCAGTCAAGCACTACAATGACAGGCTCAACTTGGACCACCTCATCTTCCGCCATGTCTTCAGGCTCTGCTTCCATGACTTCAGTCATGTCCACCAGTCAGTCAGTCAATTCCACTGGTATGTTTTATTTCATCATATGATAAAATGCTGTGGTTAACTTCCAAGGCTTTGTTTTGCCATGCAAGAAAAAGAAAACTATTACAATTATTACATGTTATTTTTTTGGTCTTTTCCTGTCCAATCATGACATTCATCTTTTTGTGATAGGTGGCATATCTGTAACGAATGGAACCAATATGTCAAATGTTACTTCAATGAACATGGCAAGTCCACCCTATTAGCGAGAAATATATCATTGTGCATAGGTTCCCTTATCTCTCCTTGTCTTTCATCTGTTCTGCCTCTCATCATTATAATTTGCTTTTCACCTCTCTCAAACACAGATATACTGCCGTTCATTCATCTGTAATTACTCTGACTGCTACTCAATGTACACCAGTCAGAATGCCACTTTATGCTCTCCTGGTGACTATTGTCAGGTAGGGCGGCAAATGACACTGACAAACCCTCTCAAACCACCTAAACCGTTTATTGCATTGTCTTAAAAAAATCCTCACAAAATCTTTTGGTAATTTTTAGCTAAATGTATTACCGCCCATGTCTTAACTGGAATGTACATACAGCAAAAAATATGCAAGACATTCTGTGAAGTACTGTGTTAGTAATTCATTAAAACATCAGAGTATTCAAAAGATGAAGTGGTATCTGTTAGTAACTATAAAAAGTGAAATCTTTGTAAAACTTCTCTTACAATCTTTTACATTCATGATGGTAGTAATTTGTCAAATGAATGAAAGGCAAAGGCAACTAAACATGGTCTTCTAATTCTTCACTGTATCAGCTGTTAAAGCAGGTGGACATGTGCTACACTGTTGGCTGCAGCGCCTCTTGTGCTGAAAGCTGCGTCAACACCTCTCAGACCAACTGCTCTGTGAACTGCTGTAATTTTACTGGCTGCCTCAATGACAGTTTTGCATCCATGATGATAACAACTACAGGTTAAGAGACACATCTTTGACATCTTTAGTCTCCTCAGTTAATCATTCTCATGAATAATTTATGTATTATATTATCCTTAGAAATGTTTACATTTTAATACATCTTAAATTCATGTTAAGTGGTGTGTATTTTGCTTTTTTTTAAATCATGGTTTGCTCTTTCCCCACCTTATTTTAACAGTCGCAACCACAACAACACAAACAACCACACCAGTCCCTACAACTACCACCAGTCCACCAACAACTGCAAACAATGTAAGTACAAAAGAGTGGATGTATATGTGGGATAAAGGCTATTGTGTATATTACGAAATTGAGATGACTGTTTGTCTTCATGCTCACGTTGTCTTAGACAGATAGCCACAAATTGTCTTTCTGCCTGACTGTTGACAGATATCAGTGTGGCATGCGTTTATCTTAATTGCTTGCCAACAATTTCATTTTTCTGTGTAGTGCTGCACAAGATGACAGTCTGTCCAGCAGCGTAAGCTAGACCTGGTGTTGGATCAGTATCGTTTCATGTTCTGTGTTGCTTTCACAGGGAAACAAATGCCATAATGGTACCTGTGCTGGCGAAGAATGCTACAAGAATTTTAAAAACGCAGCACTCCAAACATGCTCTGCCTCGCAGCCGCATTGTCAGGTGAGATTAATTCAAATTGAACAACTTAAACACAAATGACATCTATAACATAACAATGTTGATGTCGTTCTAGCAACATGAATAATTTAATAGTCATTAAAATGTTTAATCCTCAGTCCGGGCTTATTTTGATTTTACAGAGTTTATATGTTTTTTTATTTGTCTTTGTTTAGCACCTTTTAAGCTGTTCATACCCCATATGCACGATGTTCGCTTGCCAGCAAAAACTCAGCTTTAAGTTGGAGTTATCATTTAAAGTAAACATGGAGAGGCTATATAGAAAACCCAGGAGCAATAAAGCACTGATAAATTATGTATACATGTACATAATGATAATACAGCATAATGCAGTATATTAGTTTATTTATCAAGTGGTGTTTTTCTTTGTTTCTTATGTGTTTGTCGCACTCTCATTTAAAATTTGCAATAAAAGTGATGTATGCATTGTGTAACTTTATATATAATGTTATGCACTAGAATAAAGACTAAAACTACAATTGTATAATTAAACATTATTAATAACATTTTGCTCAGCACTTGAAACAGGCTCACCGCACAATATCTACATGATAAAGTTACATTATTTATAGGCTTCATAGTATTTTAAACAAGATTTTAACATCCCAGCCTCATTAGTCCCCTTCACTGATACGTTTTTCCACTTAAAACCGTTTGCAGGTCCTGCTCTGTTCTTACTCACACACTTCTGTCTTTGCAGCTGAAAAAGGAAACCATAGATTCCACCCAAAAGTGGAAAGCAGGTTGCACCAACTGCACTGGCTACACCGCATGCAAGGCGTCTACAAAACCTCCGTGTAACCTGGAGTGCTGCAACGCCACCATGACGTCCTGCCTATGGTTGAATGGCACGCGGAATGTTCCCTCTTCCGCCACAAGAGGACCTTATTTTCACACAGAGTTGATTGCTTCCTTACTTTGCCTGCTTGCAATCAGTATGATGCTGTGAGTGATGCAAGTATGGCCTGTTCAGCTATCAGTCATTAGGTAACCACAGCTTTGTGCAGCTCCCAGTCCCTTCATTAAAAAAAAAAAAAACACTTAGCAGTGCAGAGGTTAATGCTACTTCATTTCCACTCAAGCATCTCGCTGATATGTGATTGTTTAAAGTGCGTATGGAAATCTGAAGAGCATCAGATGTAAAGTTGGTTTCTTGTTTTCTTAAACTTCCCAGTTACATTTATTTCTGGTTCAAGACCAATGAAAAATGGCTTTGAACAGTATTTTAAAATGGACATCTATATATAAATATCACTTTAAGGAATACAGAAAATCATGCCAGCAGCAACTCGGTCCTCATGTCATTTCAAATTTACTTCAAACTTCCTTTATAACTAATACATTGATCTATAAAAATAAAATTACAGTTACATTTTAAGAAATAACTCTAAATCGTGAAATACCCTCTAGTTTGTTTTAGCAATGACCTTGCCCATTTATTGTAAAGAAAGCCAAAAATGGTTTGTTTTTTTGTTGTTGTTTTTATAGTTTTTTTAAAATCTGTGTTGCCCACTTTAAACTGACTTTCAGCTGATCTTAATTGTAGGTGGGTGAGTGAGCTTAAACACGGCATTTCTGTTGGGTATAAATATTTTATCATGTCACTGTGAGAGTAATGCAGCTATACCTCTATATGCACTTTATAAAAGATAAATACTAAGATGATACAGGGAGTTTTAAAGGTTCTTGTTTTTTTAAGCATTTCTGTAGATGTGACCTTAATGAAACGTGCAATTAAGTACTTTTCACTTCTTTTCGTCCAATACTTTTGTGACTAGTGAGTTGGATGTCTATACTATGTGGTTTACAAAATATATTTTATGGTATAATGGTGTCGAGTAAATTTGAAATGAAAATCAAAAAATTGTGTCAATTTATTCTAGTTTTGTGTGCTGTACAAAATAAGATGTTTGCGCCTTAAAATAAATAAATCTAATCTATATGTTTGATGGGTCTCAACTTGATTAAGAAGTATTAAGAAGGTATCTTTGCCATAGAGGAGGTGGAAACTGAGGATATCTTTTGGGGCTCGTAGTTGTAAAGGCCCCACAGTGACTCCAGTAGGATTATTTAATATACAGTTGTTTGGTTTTGTGTAGCCCCACATTCCTTTAACCAAACTTAATTAAGAGAATACAAGTTTCTGCACTTTTTTCTGCAGTTTTTAATTACTTTGCTTTCTATTGTATTGTAACCTAAACAGGGGCAGATCTAGAGAAGTGGCGAAGGGGTATGTGGGTGTGTGTATATACAGTATATATTCAACTTAATCCTCATTAGGGTTGCAGCGCGGGATTGGGTGAAGACAGGGGACACAATGCTAGATATGTTAAAAATGTTTCTGAAATTTAGCAGCAAATTAGATTGAGACTAGACAGCTAGTCTCTTTTATGCACTGTTTTGGAAAATATATGTATTTGTGTGATCTATGCATATGTTAGACCTGCCACAATGATGACATTATCAACACATCTTGAACAGAGTCAGAGTCAAGATAACAGTTAGTTTTATTTATTGTTTTAGGTTTGTGGTTTGATGTTCTTTTTTGGGGGGACATTCTTACATTTTAATTCACACTATAATTCCAATATCTGGATATTCTTAAGAGTTAAGGGCCTACTTATGATTTTAAAATTAAAAGATGAACTACATCAGATAATATATTGTCTAAAAAAGTAATTATTGTGACAGGTTTACTTTATACTCAGGCGTATAATACTAAAGCAGTATTCATACCATGCAGACCAGCCGGACAAGAGATCTGACAGCATTGGGCCTCTCACTTCCCTTTCACTGTCCGAGCTCTGCAGCCTTTCATTTCTTTCTCCTTCCTCTCCCTCCTCCATCTCCTCTCTATGATGTTCTTCCTCCTGCTTTTCCTCCTCCTCTCTGTAATGCTTTCTCAGTATAACTGTGGCTGAGTTCTGAGGTTCAGTGTGATGCTCATGTCATGGTGATCAGAGCTCAGTAACTTCACTGTTTCTGAAAGAGAAGGAATCATTTCAACATGTGTTTGTCTCAGTGAAATGAACAGATGCTGTTAAAAACCAGAGAACAGAGACATGAGCTGAGAGATTAACACTGATCACAGCAGCTTGGTTTTGTTTCTGCTGTTCATTGCTGTCTGCCATGAGACGGCAGCAGCTAACAGACTGTAACAACGTTATATATACTGTTATGATTGATCAGATGTAACCTACAGGAAACGAGTCACAGACAACAGGTAACTCATTTATGACACTGACAAACCTGCTGTAGCATCAGCGTTAACCAGTCTGGAAACGTGACCTGAGCTGTACAGAACAACTTTTAAACACGATGTTAGATCGTGTTTTACCATCAGAGGCTCCAGTCTGATGTGAACGTACAGTAACGTCAGCTACAGTAACGCAGCTCGCTGTTTTAATTTGTAATTTGGACAGAAAACAACCACCTACTGAGACCACGTTAACACTCACCTGTAGAGTTTAGCTCCACTAAGCAGCAGCAGCGCCGGCAAACACAGCTGATGCCGGGAAATGTGGGCGGGGCAGAGAGTCCTCGGCTCTCAGTGCGTCTGACCAATCGCTGCTCTCCGGCTCGGCTCGGCTCGACTCGGGTCGACTCGACTCGACTCGGCTCCCCCGAAGTAGCAGCAACCAACGGGTGACGTCACGGTGTCCATCTCTTACATACAGTCTATGGTAGAATGTGACGTCATAGATCAAAGACTCCTCAAAGTGTATATACCCCACTGAACAGCTAATACTCACATAGCAGCTAGCAGCGACCAGCTAAATCAGCTTCAACAAATTAGCAAACACCAAACTTCTTCCAGGACTTAAGTGTTCTCGAGGACAACTGCCTGCAACTACAGAAGTCTTTACACTTTCTACAAGGCTTCTGTTGAACTATACCTGGTACCATGGAAAACAGGTACAATCCCAGGCACAGAGGAGGGATGGTCGCCCCTCCCCACCGCGGGCCTAACCAGCACTACCCCAGACCCGCCGGCCCGCACTACCCCAGACCTGCTGGCCAGCACCACCACAGACCCGCTGGCCCCCAAGTCTTCTATGCTGTCTCTCAGGAAGAAGCCCACCACCTGAAACAGCAGAACTACCACCTGAACCTTCGCATTCAGGAGCTCACCGCTGAAAACGAGCAGCACTCGCTCAAGATGGTGAGCGCCAAAGCGAGGATCGGCCAGCTGCAGGAGCTCCTGCGGGAAGCAAAGAAGGAGCTAGAGGACGAACGCCAGCAGAATGAGGCGAGAGTCTCCGTCCTCCAAAAGCAGCTGGAAGACAACATGCAGCTGCAGGGGCAGACGAAAGCCCTCGACAAGGTAGGAGAGGAGGGGCAGAAGGACGAAAAACAGCTCGAACAGAAGGACAAAGAGCTGCAAGAGCTGAAGATGGTTCTGGAGGAGCAGCTAGAGGAAGTCCTTCTAGACCAACAAGTGCTCGAGCAGAAGGACAAAAGCCTGCAAAAAGAGGTCCTTCTTGAAAAGGAGACAAAAGACTCAGAGAAAGTGGAGATGGAGGAGTACAAGAATCTCGAGCAACAAAAAAATCAGGTGGAGGAGGAGAATAAAAGACTCCAGGAAAATAATCAAAAACTGGAGGAAGAAAAGAATCAGATAGAGGAGGAGAATGAAAGACTCCAGGAAAAGAATCAAGAACTGGAGGAAGAAAAGAATCAGATGGAGGAGGAGAATCAAGAGCTCCAGGGAAAGAATCAAGAACTGGAGCTGGAAAAGATTCAGATGGAGGAGGAGAATCAAGAGCTCCAGGGAAAGAATCAAGAACTGGAGCTGGAAAAGATTCAGATGGAGGAGGAGAATCAAGAGCTCCAGCTGAAGAATCAAGAACTGGAGATAGAAAAGAATCAGCTGGAGGTGAGCAATATGACCCTCCTCTACGAGACTAAAGACCTGAAGGAGCTCGTAGATCTCTTTGTGGAGAACAAAAAGCTGATGGAGGAGAGAGCACAGCTGGACGACAGAAACAAAGAGCTGCAGGAAGACAAGACCGAACTGCAGCATGCGTTTCAAGACCTGGGGGAGAAAAAGAAAACAAAGAAAAAGGCGGGCTGTTTTAGGTGGTTGTTCAGAAAGTAGTGACCCGGAGCTTTCTCTGAGTCACCCTTTCTCACCCTTCAACTCCACCCTTCTCTCCCTCCTTCGACTCCCCCTCAATAATCAACTGTCTGCCTTTGCCTCCACCATCCATCCATCCATCCATCGCCTCCACCATCCATCCATCCATCCATCCATCCATCCATCCATCCATCCTCCATCTCCACCTCTCCATCCTCCAAAGAAACCTTTCCTCCTTCCCTCGTCCTCCCCCGATGTCCTCTCTACCTCACCCCCCTCCTCTTTCTGCCCCCCTCTCTCCCCCCCCCTCCTCCTTCTACCCCTTCTCTCTTCCCCCCTCCTCTTTCTACCCCCTTCTCTCACCCCATCTTCTCTCCCCCCACTTTCTCTCTATCTACCCTCTCTATTAAACCCCAATCATTAAAAAAAAAAAATCTAAAAATATATTTTTTTAAAAATCTAAGAAAATAAATTATAAAAATAAGTCAAATCAAATGAATCAATTAATCCCCCCCCCAAAAAAAAAAAATCAAAAAAAAAAATCAAAAAAAAAAAATCAGTAACTCTGCCAGAGTGTCTCTTTGGGTCACTCTGCCGGTCCCAAGCCCGGATGAAGGAGGAGGGCTGATCTGAAGCAATTCCACTATTCCACCTATTTCAATATCCATCCATCCATCCATCCATCTTCTCCCGCTTATCCGGAGTCGGGTCGCAGAGGCAGCAGCCTTAGCCGCCCAGACTTCCCAATCCACACACACCTCCTCCAGCTCTTCTGGGGGGGACCCCTAGGCGTTCCCAGGCCAGTTGGGAGACATAATCCCTCCAGCGTGTCCTGGGTCTTCCCCGAGGTCTCCTCCCGGTGGGACGTGCCCGGAACACCTCCCCAGGGAGGCGTCCAGGAGGCATCCAGGAAAGATGCCCGAGCCACCTCAACTGGCTCCTTTCGACATGGAGGAGCAGCGGCTCTACTCCGAGCTCCTCCCATGTGACTGAGCTCCTCACCCTATCTCTAAGGGAGCGCCCAGCCACCCTGCGGAGGAAACTCATTTCCATCCGCCCCTCACTCGTGAACAAGACCCCGAGATACTTGAACTCCTCCACTTGAGGCAAGGACTCTCCACCGACCGGGAGAGGGCAAGCCACTTTTTTCCGGTCGAGAACCATGGCCTCGGATTTGGAGGTGCTGATCATCATCCCGCTCACCCCACACTCGGCTGCAAACCGTCCCAGTGCACGCTGAAGGTCCTGGTTTGATGAAGCCAACAGAACAACATCATCTGCAAACAGCAGAGATGAAATTATTGCTATTTCAATAGCAAAATAAAATAATTTCAAAAAAGAATCAACAGAAGAAAGTTCATTTGTAGTTTTAAGCATATTTAGGGTGTTTTTAACTCACTTTTTGTCTGTCCCATGACATTAGTTCTGTCTCCTACAGCGTCCATTCCAGTCACACGTAAATGGACAGTTATGCAAATGTGAAGTTATGCAAATTATGCAGTGGCAGCACTCAATACACCGCTAAAAACATATAGCTTTTTTTCACTGTGTGTGTTTTTTAAAAAAATATTCTCAGCAATTCAGTGTTGAAAAAAAATCTGTAAAAAAAAAGAAAAGAAAAAAGACAAAAAGAAAGAAAATAAAACTGCAAGCGGCATTGGACGGGTCCTTGTTTCTTGCGGCAGTGTGACTGAGACAGTCGGTGTGTATATGTATGTAATGTGGCTCGTACTGTGATGAAACGTGTGAATTTTGAGCATTTGCAGGCTATTTACACTTCACTTCCTGTTTCTAGTAGGTGACGCTGTGACTGAGGGTCATTATCATTGTGTGGCTGTGATGAGTACCAGACTGTGATGGAACGTGCAAAGTTGGAGCCAAATCCGACCATGTTTAGGCTATTTACACTTCACTTCCTGTTTCATGGTGATGTGTGTGGTCGTGGCCACACCCCCAAGTGGTGTTGTGAGTGACAGTCGTCTTATGGCTGTGATGGGAGTTGGAGTGTGATGCAACGTGTGAAGTTTGAGAGCAATTGGACCGTGTTTCGGCTATTTTCTGATGTGTGTGCCAAGTTTTGTGCATGTGCGAGTACGTTTAGGACCTCAAAAACGCATCTCTTTGTCACGAATAATAATAATAAGAACCCGAGCAGTTCCAATCAGGTCTTCCCACCCTTTTGGGTGCTCGGACCCTAACAAGGGTTTCAATAGGGTTCTTACACCGGCGTGCTCGGACCCTAATAAAAAAGCAGTGTTTAGTTAACACTCCCATAGTCACGTTTCAGATGTGAACTTTCACCAAATAATCATTTTCCCTCCAATTTTCCTTATTTCTTAACCCAATAACCTTTACACAACTGTTCCTTTTCATGTTGAGACCCATTAGAGGGGCCCTCCAAAGGGTACTAACTGGCCATTGCAGTTAAAACTACTTCAATCTAGACCAGGTACCATATTGAATAGTTACAAGTGACTAATGCATAAGTGTAAATATCGAATGACAGCACATGTGATAACATTTATCAGTAACAGATTACATTTACATTGTTGTACTGACATTTTTATTTAGGTAAAGGGTGTCAGTACTTTCAACCACTGTTATCTGAAATGCAAGCGCTGATCTTACACCACAGTCAGGACGAGTTTTAGGCCTTTACGATTGCAGAAAACTTGATATTCTCTCTTTTTTCTTAAACACACATTTCTCCTTGCATGACAATTGAACTCATGATATAAGAGCCAATCATGTTGCAAGAACCGGCAGTTAAGAATTGCTAAATGTTTGAGGTAATTTGGCAACGCCATCACAATCACATAGAAAAAGAAGCCTGTTTATTAATGTAATGGCATTGTGTCACGGTCATTTATGGGTTTTTTTTTATTACAATTGGAAAATACAGACAGGTGACAAGTAGTAAAGGAAAAACCAACATAAAGTGTTTCACTAAGGTTTGGGCCACCACATGACACCAATACATTCAGAGTGCCTTAGCATTGATTCTCCAAGTCTCTGGAACAGAGGGACGAAGCACTAATCAAATCAAATCAAGCTTTATTGATATGGCACTTTTCATACATATAGCAAAGCAAAGTGCTTTACAGCATTAAAAACATTGTCAAAGAAAGAAAAAAAGAAAAAGGCAAGAAAACCCGTCCCCCCCACCCTCCATGTATATACATACACATATGGCTACGCACACAAACGCAAACATACACACACTCACACACACACACTGAAGTGGGGAGCCCCCCAACCAGCCGGGCTGAAGGGACCCGCAGACAGCAGACCGCACACATCCCCCCCAGTGTGGAGGAGCCCCTCTACGGAAACACTGGAGTTAAAAGCTAAAAACTGTAAAATATAAAAGGCCCTATGTAAGATAAAATGAAAATTAAAAGAGTAAAATACATATGATAATAAATAAATAAATGATAAGAACGTAAAGAATTTAAAAAATCTGTTAAAAGCCTGATTAAAAAGGTGCGTCTTTAACCTTCTTTTAAAAATATTGACAGTCTCTGCAGTCCTGAGGCTCTCCGGCAGGCTGTTCCACAGGTCCGGGCCCGAGTGGCTAAATGCCGCCTCACCGTGGGTTCTGGTTCTGGCTACTGGTATGGATAAAAGGCAGCTGCCGGAGGACCTCAGGATCTGCGAGGGTTGATATGGTAAAAGCAGAGCAGATAAATAAGAGGACACAAGGCCATTAAGGCTTTTAAAAACTAGTAAAAGATGGCCCTTCATTTGGTGTTCTGATGACGGGGGTGTGGAGCTGCTGTGTTTCAGTTTGGCATTGGATTTCAAAGGCCATTTTACTTCTTTTTCATACTGATCCAACCGTTGAGTGACCCCTATACATGAGGTCATTGTCATCCTGGAGGAGACCACCACCAGCAGAAATCATTCTGGGATGAAGGTGATCGTTGTGTTCATTTACAGTGCATCCAACGGGACAAGCAAACCCAAAACGAGCCGGCATAAAGTCGCCTCACAACATAACAGAGCCACAGGATCCCTAAGGGTCACGCGTTTATGTTTTTCCTCCCAAATGCCACCCATCTGTTTATTATTATGATCAGATCTACATCTTCCCAAACATCAATTTCAGATTCTGAATCCAAAAACATGTTCTTCATGAGGATACCCAAACATCATCAAAGGTGGAATAAAATATCTCAATATGATGTCAGTCTGTTGATTGTAGGCCAGTATAAAAAAATAAAAAATAACAATAAATCACTACTAAGCAACAAAAGGCTGAATACTGAATTATAGACGAGTTCCCCTTTAAAAAAAAAAAAAAAAAAAAAGATCACTTTGGGTTTATTTACCAAACAGTGCGTCAAAACTTCCTCGAAAGCGTTGCTACAACTTTGTAGGAGAAGGGAGAGGGATCTATTGCAGGACATAATCAGCTTAGGGTCACCCTCTGAGGCCTAATCCGAACTAAACCGAGCTGATGACAGCCCAGTTGTGACGTCACCATGGGTGCTCTCAGCCATCCTGGATCAGTGCGTGGCACACTGGGTCGGGCTGGGCCAGCGGCGGAGGGAAAAAAAGCGCAAACATCTGGCTCGAAAAAGGGAATAATGTCGGATTACGCGGATCCCCTGCACTTCCTCTCGTCCTGCTGCACACTCTGCTTCCCCTTCAGAGAGACATAACCCCCCTAAAGTATTTAGTTTGAGCAACGTGGTGCCGAAGTTGTCACTCAAGGGTTTCCCAGAATGGATCAGTCCGTCGCGATTCAAGAAACTTTGGAAGAGGACGACAGCTGCGTCATGGTATCCTTCGCGTGCGTTGGTTTGTGGATGATCAGAAACCAAGGATTACTTCTAAACTTTAAAAAATAAATAAATAAAAAGTTTGCTGACACGACAGCTTTTCAAGTCTGCTGAGGAACATCAGAGCCAAGAAGTGAGGCCTGTAAGATCGGACGTGATTGACATCTGTCTGGATAAAAAAAAAACACTTAAATTAGACTTTGATTACAATTCAGGAAACGTATTTATGTTGTGTGTAGTTTTTAGTAAAAGAACAGGTTTGGTCAGTTGTGACTCTGCATGGCTATACTTAGTTCTGTAGAAAGAGCTTTTATCCACAAGATGGCAGCTTTGCTTCACCAACACAGCCAGTGACAGGAAATATGTTGAGTGACAGGAGGTGAAATATACAGCAAAAAGTTCA